>NC_053436.1:44880386-44937372 GCF_007990345.1 Gossypium hirsutum | reverse complement strand
GTTGGGCCAACTAGTACAGTTTAAGTCAAATCCATTACAGGGTCGACTACATGACCTTTCCATCGCTGGATCTCTCTGCACAGGCTTCAATACTGATGCCGTTTGTTTCTATGGAAACTAACTCAGAGAGGAATCCATACATATATGGTATGACCCCTAATTATCTCTGGTCAATTTATAGTGAATTTCCAAAGGCGGAACAGTGAATCCAGAACTGTTCTGGCCCTGTTCCCAAGAACCGGAATATCTCTTTCTGTACTGTTCCTATAATTGTTTCGTTACTTCCATATGAAAGTAGATTCATCAAGGTTTGATACATAATTTATTCACTATTTAATTCCACTCCTACGAATTTATGTGATTTTTTCAATTCTACACCACGTTGCTGTCAAATCTGTTTTCAAGATAAACTTTACCTATTTTGTGGTCACCATGGACAACTAGGATTTTGCCCTACATAGGTCCACATGTGATCATATTTAGCCATTCAATGGTGATCATTAGCCACATTCCATTCAAACCTAGTCACATCATAACCTATATATACATACATACACACAAATGGTCTAATGCCATACTCCACTTTACAAGCCATTTTCGCATGCTTTACACACATACATCACAAGAACTTAACAATAGGGGTAGTCCTATACATGCCATATCCAGAGTTCAACTAAAGGAGTACCAAAAGAGCTGATAGTGTAGATGACTTCGACTTCGCTGATCCCGAATCGATAGCTAACGAACAAAATCTATAAAAAGAGCCAAAGCAACCGGGTAAGCATTTAAAGCTTAGTAAGTCTCAAGTAATGAAATCGGCTTTGACTACAGTATTACATTCACATAGTTAACTAAATCACTTTATTAACACACATTCTCATACTCATACTTACTTCACACTTCACCCACATAGGTACACAAGGTATCAACCTTTATAAAAGCCGAGAATTCGTTAGCCGATCGCACGAATACCATTTAAAACAAACCGACTTTCCAATGCACATGCAAACATACCTTATCATTCGGGTTGGTCAAGCATAATTATTAAATTAGTTACAGCACAAATGCTCACATTCAACCCAAGTTTCTTCGGTATTTAACCGAATGCAACCGCAAACACATTTGCCTTCGGGTCTTAGCCCGGACATATCAACTCGCATAATTGCCTTCGGGTCTTAGCCCGGATATATCATCTCGCATAATTGCCTTCGGTTTTAGCCCGGATATATCATCTCGCATAATTGCCTTCGGGTTTTAGCCCGGATATATCATCTCGCATAATTGCCTTCGGGTCATAGCCCGGATATATTATCTCGCATAATTGCCTTCGGGTCATAGCCCGGATATATCAACTCGCATAATTGCCTTCGGGTCTTAGCCCGGATATATCAACTCGCATAATTGCCTTCGGGTCATAGCCCGATATATTCCAATGCTCATGCACACATATATCAATAATCATAACACATCCATATCATTTCTTCGTTACTAAGGCTCAACACAAAACATTTATTAAATCTTTCAAATTTCGGCTCAATAGCCACACACAAAGAGCATGATTTCAATTGGCTTTATAACATAGTCTCTATGCACATTCGACTATCCGTCATAATATGACTAACCATTTCAATATAATTCAAGTAGGGTCATTACTCGAGACTTACCTCAAATGTCGTCGAACGACTTCAACGGCTATTCAATTACTTTTTCCTTCCCTTTATCGGATCTAGTTCCCCTTTGCTCTTGAGCTTAAGTTCAACAAAAATTAAATAGTCATTAATCGACTATTCAAATATTACTTTCCGAATAATATTATATATATTGATCCGACTTTCACACACATAGATTATAGCAAGCTTTATATTAATCAATAAATAATTCATCGGCAAACTTTCATTAATGTTTACAACAAAATCACATATTCACTACGAGCTGTTTTCCTGAGCAGTAGTTACTAAATTACTTATAACTGGAGCTACTAAACTCCAAATCACTTGCCGTTAATTTTCCCTGAATATAGACTCGTATATCTTCCATCCATAAATTTTTCAGAATTTTAGGCTTGGCCAATCAATACCAGATTTTTCTTAAAGTTTCCCCTATTTCACTGTTTGACTATTCTGACCACTCTTCACTACGAATCCAATTTCTCACTTTACAGAATTCCAAATGTGTTGTATTTAATCTCATTTGAAACTAGACTCATTAAGGAGTCTAAGCATATAAATTTTATCTTATAATCATTTTTGTACAATTTATAATGATTTTCTAAAAACAGAACAGGGAATCCAGCAGTCATTTTGACTCAGCCCCATAATACTTCAAATATCTCTAGATCGGTAACTCCTTTGTTTCTATAGTTTCTTTTGTAAGAAAATAGACCCTTGAAGCTTTACTGACATAATTCACTCAGCTTCTAATTCAACTCCTACAAATTATGGCGATTTTCGAAAATCACCTTACTACTGCTGTCCCAAGTAGAGTACTACCAATTCACCATATATCAACCATTTCATATAGGTTTCTTCTAAACTAATAATAACCGAACCATTTAGTCAAGCTTAAGGCTGATTCTATTTTGTTCATGTTAAGGTCACACCTCCCTTAAAAGAAATTCCAGCCTTCTTAACTTTAATTAGCTACTACCCATTCTTTAAACATTAAACACAATGCACTTAACAATTAAACCTCTATACCGAATTTGCTCACACAATAGTCCTTGACCGAAAGTTCTTAGACTCTAGCTACCCTAATGTCATTCCTTGAAGCACATCCGAATACATATATTTTTCTTTCTCTCTAAACTAGATTCGGCAACCCCATAAGCCATATTAACCTTAACTTTCAAGCTAGAACACTTAACAATTTAACACATCCAACCTAACTATCCATCTAATGTCATCAAAACTTCTACTAAAAATTTTAAGCTCCTAGGCCGAAATTCAACCCTCATAATAACCTAACTTCAATCCAAGATTCAAGTAGCTTTTAAACCAAACCTCCAAATTATGCATACATTTTCAAGAGTGGCATAAAACATACCTTTTTGTATCAAAACACCTTAGCCGAAATTCAACAAGAGTTTTTCTTCTTTCTTTCTTCAAGTTTCGGCAATGGAGGAGTAAGGATGAGTCACTTTGGTTTCTCCTCCCACTTCTCATTATATTATTTCCTTCCATACTATAATTCCTTTAATATCAATTATTAAATCCTTTGTTAATACAAAATTATTTTAATTTTTGAATTAGTGGAGCATATTCCTTCCTTGGCCGGCCACCATGTTTATCATGGGTAAATTGACATGCAAAACCCCTCCTTTCAATGCATGTACTATTAGACCATTGTAAAATTAACCTCTCACTTTCCAACAAAGTTTCATATAAGTCCATATAAATAAATTCACATAAAGATGATCAAATTAATGCATGAGACTTTCACACATGCATTTACTCACTTCATAAACACAGAATATAACTTTTAATTATTTTCTTAACTCGGTTTTGTGGTCCCGAAACCACTTCCCGACTAGGGTCAATTTAGGGCTGTCACAACTCTCCCCCACTTAAGAAATTTTCGTCCCCGAAAAACTTACCGGTGAATAGGTTTGGGTATCGTTCTTTCATCGAGCTCTCAGTTTCCCAAGTAGCTTCCTCGATCCCGTGTTTAAGCCATAACACCTTAACTAACGGAACCCTTCTGTTTCGCAACTCTTTCACTTCACGAGCTAGGATGCGAATTGGTTCTTCTTCATAACTCAAGTCAGATTGAATTTCAACTTCCGAGGGATTAATCACATGTGACGGATCGGATCTATAACGTCGAAGCATCGAAACATGAAAAACATTGTGAATCCTTTCAAGTTCTGGGGGTAAAATCAATCTATATGCCACTGGACCAATTCTTTCGGATATTTCATACGGCCCAATGAATCTTGGGCTCAACTTGCCCTTACGGCCAAACCTGAGTATCTTTTTCCAAGGTGAAACCTTAAGGAACACTTTGTCTCCCACCTGATACTCGATGTCTTTTCGTTTCAAATCTGCGTACGACTTCTGACGATCCGTGGCTATCTTCAGACTTTCACGGATTACCTTTACTTTCTGTTCCGCATCTCTAATCAAATCAACTCCGAAAATTTTGCTTTCACCGAGCTCGGTCCAAAACAATGGTGTACGGCATTTACGACCGTACAAAGCCTCGTAAGGTGCCATCTTAATACTTGATTGAAAACTATTGTTGTAAGCGAATTCAATCAAAGGTAAATACCGTTCCCATGAACTACTGAACTCGAGGATGCAACATCTCAACATATCCTCAAGTATCTGAATTATCCGCTCGGATTGACCATCGGTTTGGGGGTGAAAAGCAGTGCTAAAATGCAGCTTGGTACCCAGAGCTTCTTGCAATTTCTTCCAAAATCGTGAGGTGAATCTCGGATCTCTATCCGACACGATAGAAACAGGTACCCCATGTAATCTCACAATTTGATAAACGTACAATTCAGCTAGTTTCTCCAATGAAAATCCGTACGTACGGGGATGAAATGAGCCGACTTAGTCAGTCTATCAACAATAACCCATATCGCATCCTTCTTACTTGCTGACAAAGGCAGTCCGGACACAAAGTCCATTGTGACTCGATCCCATTTCCACTCGGGTATCATGATCGGCTGGAGTAATCCCGAAGGCACTTGATGTTCCGCTTTCACTTGTTGACATATTAAACATCTCGAAACAAAGTCAGAGATGTCCCGTTTCATACCATGCCACCAAAATTGACGTTTCAAATCGTTGTACATTTTCGTACTCCCCGGGTGAATTGACATTCGGCTACAATGGGCTTCGTTCAGAATCATCGAAATGAGTTCCGAATTCTTTGGAACACACAACCGATTTCTGAACCTCAAACAATTATCGTCGTCAATTTGAAACTCTGATCCCTCGTTCGGAAAACACTCAGCCCGTTTTGCAACCAATTCATCATCGACTTTCTGAGCTTCACGAATTTGGTGAGTCAATAATGGTTTAGCTTTTAATTCAGCTACTAACACATTGTCTGGTAGAACAGACAAATGCACGTTCATCGCTCGCAAAGCAAACAATGACTTCCGGCTTAAGGCGTCCGCAACCACGTTAGCCTTTCCCGGGTGGTAATCAATGACAAGCTCGTAATCTTTCAATAACTCAAGCCAACGTCTTTGTCGCAGATTCAAGTCTCGTTGAGTCATCAAATATTTGAGACTTTTGTGGTCCGAAAATACATGGCACTTCTCACCAAACAGATAATGTCGCCATATTTTTAAAGCAAACACGATGGCAGCTAGTTCGAGATCATGGGTCGGATAATTCCTCTCGTGTGGCTTCAATTGTCTCGACGCATAGGCCACGACTCGACCTTCTTGCATCAATACGCAACCCAACCCAAGTAGGGATGCGTCACTATAGATGACAAACTCTTTACCCGATTCGGGTTGCACCAAAATTGGAGCTTCAGTCAAATGAGTTTTCAGTTGGTCGAAACTTTTCTGACATTTCTCCGTCCACTCGAACTTAACATCCTTTTGAAGTAGCTTCGTCATTGGTGTGGCTATCATCGAGAAACCTTTCACAAATCGTCGGTAATAACCGGCGAGCCCCAAAAAGCTCCGAACTTCAGTAACATTTCTCGGAGGTTTCCAGTCAAGTATGGCTGAAATTTTGTTCGGGTCAACTCGAATACCCGACGCGGATACCACATGACCCAAGAAGCTAACCTCTCTTAACCAGAACTCACACTTACTGAACTTAGCATATAACTGCTTATCCCGTAAAATTTGCAACACTAGTCTCAGGTGCTCAGCATGTTCGGTCTCATCTCTTGAATAGACCAAGATGTCATCAATAAACACAACTACGAACCGATCCAAATATGGTCTGAAGATCCGATTCATCAAATCCATAAATACTGCCGGGGCATTAGTGAGCCCAAACGGCATCACTAAGAATTCGTAGTGACCGTACCTCGTTCTGAAAGCAGTTTTGGGTACGTCTGAATCTCGAATCCGCAACTGATAATAACCCGATCTCAAATCTATTTTTGAGAACACTGAGGCCCCCTTTAGTTGATCAAACAAATCATCGATACGCGGTAGTGGGTATTTATTCTTTATCGTCACTTTATTCAGTTGACGATAGTCAATGCACAACCTCATGGTTCCGTCCTTCTTTTTCACGAACAATACTGGTGCACCCCAAGGTGAGAAACTTGGCCGAGCGAAACCTCTATCTGTCAATTCTTGCAGCTGAGCTTTCAACTCTTTTAACTCAGTTGGTGCCATACGATACGGAGCTATCGAAATCGGCGTAGTCCCAGGTATAAGCTCAATACCAAACTCTATCTCCCGAACAGGTGGTAAACCCGGCAATTCTTCAGGAAAAACATCCGGGTATTCACAAACCACCGGCACAGATTCGGGTTTCTTTTCTAATTCTTTGTCATCAAGCACATATGCAAGGTATGCTTCGCACCCTTTTCTCACATATTTCTGTGCCAACATTGCTGATATTACAGCTGGTATCCCCTCCAAGTCCGCGGACTCAATTCGGACTACTTCGTTATTTGCGCACCTCAAATCAATAGTCTTGCTCTTGCAATTCACAACCGCATCATGCACGGTCAACCAATCCAACCCAAGGATAATATCAAATTCATCAAACGGCAAAAGCATCAAGTCCGCTGGAAAACAGGAACCTCGAATTGCTAGGGGACATTTCTTACACACTTTGTCGACAAGTACATAACGACCCAAGGGATTTGACACCCGAATTACAAACTCAGTAGACTCAATAGGTAAAGTCTTACTGGATGCTAAGGTTTCACATATGTAAGAATGAGTAGAACCGGGGTCAATCAAAGCAATTACATTAGTATCAAAGAGAGTAAAAGTACCGGTAATAACATCAGGCGAAGAAGCATCCTCGCGGGCACGTATAGCATATGCTCTAGCAGGTGCACTAGCCTCGGATCTGGTCGTAGCATCTCTAGATCCTCTCTGACCACCACTAGCATTGCCCATATTTCTAGATGGTCTACCTCGAGCAGTGGTAGCACCCGGTCTCCCACTCTGATTCACATTCTGTTCAGACAGCCTCGGGCAATCTTTAATGAAGTGGTCCACTGATCCGCACTTGTAACAGGAGCGGTCATGGAATCTACAGCTCCCCAAATGCCATTTACCGCAATGTCGACATTCCGTTCGGCCTCGACGTTCATTCCCAACACTGGCGACTGAAGTGCCTCGTGTACCCACAGGGGGTCGATCACGATCTCGTCTAAAAAGGCCCGAAGTGCTTTTAGACCGGCCCACATCATCTCGAAATTTCTTCGATGCCTGTTGATGAGACTTTCCCGAGAATCTTTTACGAAACTCCCCGGTTCCCACATCAACTTTTTGTTTTTCCTTTCTAAGCTCTTCGGCTTTACAAGCTCGCTCGACAAGTACTACGAACTCTCGTATCTCAAGAATGCCAACGAACATTTTTATATCTTCATTCAGCCCATCTTCGAAGCGTTTACACATAACAGCCTCGGACGAAACACATTCCCGAGCGTATCTACTAAGTCTAACAAATTTTCGCTCGTAATCAGTAACTGACATAGAACCTTGCTTAAGCTCAAGAAATTCCTTCCGTTTTTGATCAACAAATCTCTGACTGATATACTTTTTCCGAAACTCAGTTTGGAAAAACTCCCAAGTTACTTGCTCCCTGGGCACGACAGAAGTCAGAGTACTCCACCAATAGTAGGCAGAATCACGTAGCAAGGAGATAGCACACTTTAGACATTCATCGGGTGTACAAGATAGCTCATCGAGTACCCGGATAGTGTTGTCCAACCAAAATTCAGCTCGCTCGGCATCGTCGCTATCCGTAGCTTTAAATTCAGTAGCCCCATGTTTTCGGATTCGGTCAACTGGGGGCTTATTTGACCTTATTTGGTCAGTTACCGGAGGTATTGTAGGTGCGGGGGTAGTATTTGTCGGGAATGGGGGTTGTGGAACAGTCGTATTAGTTCGAATGTATTGGTTGAACCAATCATTCATCACGCTATAGAAAGCTTGTCTAGCTTCATCGTTCGGGTTACTCGCATTAGGTTGAGAGTCCACCGGCGCTGTCCCTTGTGCGGGAGCAGGCGCTACACTCTCAAGATCATCAGCTACCGCTCGGTTGGGATCGGGATCCATTACTATAAATAAACACATTTGCAAATGTCAGAAATCACCACACTATCAATTAATCACATAAAATGGCATGTATAGCTAGACCCCAACACATTACGGTAGTCCTAGAATCGACTAAACCGTAGCTCTGATACCACTAAATTGTAACACCCCGAACCCGAGACCGACACCGGAGTCGGACACGAGATGTTAACAAACTTTGAAAAAAAATTTTCCAGACACTGCCCAGTCTGAGTACTAGTCGCTTCAAAAATCATATCTTGAGTTTCACAACTCAAAATCAGTTTTGTGATTTTTCCCTGAAACTAGACTCATGTCCCCACCTATGGATTTTTTTCTAGAATTTTTTTGTTGGGCCAACTAGTACAGTTTATTAGTCAAAGTCTCCCATGTTACAGGGGTCGACTACACTGACCTTTTCCCATTACGACTGGGATATCTCTCTGCACAGAGCTTCAATACTGATGCCGTTTGTTTCTATGGAAACTAGACTCAGAGAGGAATCCATACATATATGGTATGACCCCTAATTATCTCTGGTCAATTTATAGTGAATTTCCAAAGGCGGAACAGTGAATCCAGAAACTGTTCTGGCCCTGTTCCACAAGAACCGGAATATCTCTTTCTGTACTGTTCCTATAATTGTTTCGTTACTTCCATATGAAAGTAGATTCATCAAGGTTTGATTACATAATTTATTCACTATTTAATTCCACTCCTACGAATTTATGTGATTTTTTTCAATTCTACACCACCGTTGCTGTCAAAATCTGTTTTCAAGATAAACTTTACCTATTTTGTGGTCACCATGGACCAACTAGGATTTTGCCCTACATAGGTCCACATGTGATCATATTTAGCCATTCCAATGGCTGATCATTAGCCCAACACTTCCATTTCAAACCATAGTCACATCATGAAACCATATATATACATACATACACACAAATGGTCTAATGCCATACTCCACTTTTACAAGCCATTTTCGCATGGCTTTACACACATACATCACAAAAGAACTTAAACAATAGGGGGTAGTCCTATACATGCCATATCCAGAGTTCAACTAAAGGAGTACCAAAAGAGCTTGATAGTGTAGATGACTTCGACTTCGCTGATCCCGAATCCGATAGCTAACGAACAAAATCTATAAAACAGAGAGCCAAAGCAACCGGGTAAGCATTTAAAGCTTAGTAAGTCTCAAGTAATGAAATCGGCTTTGACTACAGTATTACATTCACATAGTTAACTAAATCACTTTATTAACACACATTCTCATACTCATACTTACTTCACACTTCACCCACATAGGTACACAAGGTATCAACCTTTATAAAAGCCGAGAATTCGTTAGCCGATCGCACGAATACCATTTAAAACAAACCGACTTTCCAATGCACATGCAAACATACCTTATCATTCGGGTTGGTCAAGCATAATTATTAAATTAGTTACAGCACAAAATGCTCACATTCAACCCAAGTTTCTTCGGTATTTAACCGAATGCAACCGCAAACACATTTGCCTTCGGGTCTTAGCCCGGACATATCAACTCGCATAATTGCCTTCGGGTCTTAGCCCGGATATATCATCTCGCATAATTGCCTTCGGGTTTTAGCCCGGATATATCATCTCGCATAATTGCCTTCGGGTTTTAGCCCGGATATATCATCTCGCATAATTGCCTTCGGGTCATAGCCCGGATATATTATCTCGCATAATTGCCTTCGGGTCATAGCCCGGATATATCAACTCGCATAATTGCCTTCGGGTCTTAGCCCGGATATATCAACTCGCATAATTGCCTTCGGGTCATAGCCCGGATATATTCCAATGCTCATGCACACATATATCAATAATCATAACACATCCATATCATTTCTTCGTTACTAAGGCTCAAACACAAAACATTTATTAAATCTTTCAAATTTCGGCTCAATAGCCACACACAAAGAGCATGATTTCAATTGGCTTTATAACATAGTCTCTATGCACATTCGACTATCCGTCATAATATGACTAACCATTTCAATATAATTCAAGTAGGGTCATTACTCGAAGACTTACCTCAAATGTCGTCGAACGACTTCAACGGCTATTCAATTACTTTTTCCTTCCCTTTATCGGATCTAGTTCCCCTTTGCTCTTGAGCTTAAGTTCAACAAAAATTAAAATAGTCATTAATCGACTATTCAAATATTACTTTCCGAATAATATTATATATATTGATCCGACTTTCACACACATAGATTATAGCAAGCTTTATATTAATCAATAAATAATTCATCGGCAAACTTTCATTAATGTTTACAACAAAATCACATATTCACTACGAGCTGTTTTCCTGAGCAGTAGTTACTAAATTACTTATAACTGGAGCTACTAAACTCCAAATCACTTGCCGTTAATTTTCCCTGAATATAGACTCGTATATCTTCCATCCATAAATTTTTCAGAATTTTAGGCTTGGCCAATCAATACCAGATTTTTCTTAAAGTTTCCCCTATTTCACTGTTTGACTATTCTGACCACTCTTCACTACGAATCCAATTTCTCACTTTACAGAATTCCAAATGTGTTGTATTTAATCTCATTTGAAACTAGACTCATTAAGGAGTCTAAGCATATAAATTTTATCTTATAATCATTTTTGTACAATTTATAATGATTTTCTAAAAACAGAACAGGGAATCCAGCAGTCATTTTGACTCAGCCCCATAATACTTCAAATATCTCTAGATCGGTAACTCCTTTGTTTCTATAGTTTCTTTTGTAAGAAAATAGACCCTTGAAGCTTTACTGACATAATTCACTCAGCTTCTAATTCAACTCCTACAAATTATGGCGATTTTCGAAAATCACCTTACTACTGCTGTCCCAAGTAGAGTACTACCAATTCACCATATATCAACCATTTCATATAGGTTTCTTCTAAACTAATAATAACCGAACCATTTAGTCAAGCTTAAGGCTGATTCTATTTTGTTCATGTTAAGGTCACACCTCCCTTAAAAGAAATTCCAGCCTTCTTAACTTTAATTAGCTACTACCCATTCTTTAAACATTAAACACAATGCACTTAACAATTAAACCTCTATACCGAATTTGCTCACACAATAGTCCTTGACCGAAAGTTCTTAGACTCTAGCTACCCTAATGTCATTCCTTGAAGCACATCCGAATACATATATTTTTCTTTCTCTCTAAACTAGATTCGGCAACCCCATAAGCCATATTAACCTTAACTTTCAAGCTAGAACACTTAACAATTTAACACATCCAACCTAACTATCCATCTAATGTCATCAAAACTTCTACTAAAAATTTTAAGCTCCTAGGCCGAAATTCAACCCTCATAATAACCTAACTTCAATCCAAGATTCAAGTAGCTTTTAAACCAAACCTCCAAATTATGCATACATTTTCAAGAGTGGCATAAAACATACCTTTTTGTATCAAAACACCTTAGCCGAAATTCAACAAGAGTTTTTCTTCTTTCTTTCTTCAAGTTTCGGCAATGGAGGAGTAAGGATGAGTCACTTTGGTTTCTCCTCCCACTTCTCATTATATTATTTCCTTCCATACTATAATTCCTTTAATATCAATTATTAAATCCTTTGTTAATACAAAATTATTTTAATTTTTGAATTAGTGGAGCATATTCCTTCCTTGGCCGGCCACCATGTTTATCATGGGTAAATTGACATGCAAAACCCCTCCTTTCAATGCATGTACTATTAGACCATTGTAAAATTAACCTCTCACTTTCCAACAAAGTTTCATATAAGTCCATATAAATAAATTCACATAAAGATGATCAAATTAATGCATGAGACTTTCACACATGCATTTACTCACTTCATAAACACAGAATATAACTTTTAATTATTTTCTTAACTCGGTTTTGTGGTCCCGAAACCACTTCCCGACTAGGGTCAATTTAGGGCTGTCACAGGTGCCGCACTCGGGTCTAACTCGATACCAAACTCAACTTCCCTAGATGGGGGTAATCCAGGCAATTCTTTCGGAAACACATCCGGGTACTCACATACCACTAGTACTGACTCTATGTTCATTTCAGATACTTGAATATTCAACACAAAAGCAAGATAAGCTTCGCACCCTTTTCTCAAATATCTTTCCGCAGTCAAAGACAATATTACTATAGGCAAGCTATCCGCTTCACCTGATTCAACCCGAAGAACAGCCTGCCTTTCACATTGCAACTCGATAACTTTTCGCCTACAATCCACTACAATACCATGAGAAGTCAACCAGTCCATATCGAGGATTACATCAAATTCATCAAACGGCAATAACACAAGGTTAGCCGAAAAAAACCGACCTTTAATTGTCAAGGGACAGTTTCTACATACTTTGTAACACCCTGAACCCGAGACCGTCGCCGGAGTCGAACACGAGGTGTTAACAGACTTCAAGCCACTTATTAACATTTTCCAGACAAGCTGTCAATCTGCGTACTAGTCGCTTTAAAAATCATATCTTGAGTTCTGAAACTCAAAATCCAGTTCCGTAAATTTTCCCTGGAACTAGACTCATATACATATATGGTAGAATTTTTGTAGAATTTTTGGTCGGGCTAATTTGTACAGTTTATTAGTCAAAGTCTCCCATGTTACAGGGATCGACTACACTGACCCTTGCGCATTACGAATTGGATATCTCCCTGCACAGAGCTTCAATACTGATGTCGTTTGTTTCTATAGAAACTAGACTCAGAGAGGAATCTGTACATATATGGCATGACTCCTAATTATCTCTGGTTAATTTATAATGAATTTCCAAAGTTGGAACAGGGAATCCAGAAACCGTTCTGGCCCTGTCTCACGAGAACCTGAATATCTCTTAACATACTGTCCATATGATCTTTTCGTTACTTCTATATAAAAATAGACTCATCGAGATTGGAATACATAATTTATTCATCAATTAATTCCACTCCTACTATTTTTAGTGATTTTTCAATCTCACATCACTGCTGCTGCCAGCATCTGTTACGAAAGCAACTATGCCCATTTCGTGATTTCTCCTTGATCTAACTAGTAATTCATCATACATATCACAAATTATGATCATGACTAGCCATGCCAAAGGCTAATCATTGTCAAACATCCCCCTACTACACTATTGCCATATCATGAATTTTAACACCAAAATAATCAACCATGACATATGGCATAAAAGAAAAGTCGAATTACCAAGGCTTACGACCTAGCGTTATAAAACCAAACCCAACCGACATTTATGCCATTTTCGCATGGCTAAAAGTTTACATACCAAAGTTCAAACACAACATAATAGCCTATACATGCCGAAATGTTCTCCTAAGCCGACTAAGAAGAAAGTACCAAAACTTGCTAGCCGGTGTGATGACTCCAATGACGGCCCGATCACGCAAAAAGAGTCGAGTCCAAGAAGCCTAAAATAGGTGACAAGGAAACACCGAGTGAGTATATAACTCAGTAAGTCATAAGCAATGCACTACCATCCATTAATAACATTATCACAATAAGAAACAAAATGGAACGAGGCTAGTTACTCCATCCATACCGAACCATGCCATAGTTCCTCAGACCCATCGGTTCAATCTCATACCAAATCATGCATTCACATTCCATATACTCATCAATAGGATATTTGAGGCATTTTCATACATCATTTTATTTTCATTACAATCATACAACTAAACGGCCTTTCACCTATTCCACAATAAATCTTATGTACGTGACTTCAATTATAATTGTCACATAGGTTTCAACTTACCAAGCTCAACTCCAATTATAAGCATAGCGCCTATTGGCCATGAACTCAAGGTACTTACCCGATCCGCTGTCCGTGATCGACTCAATAATGTCGCACACTTAGTGTCCATAATGATTCAAAAGTATATATTAAGTCCGCACACTCAGTGCTATATAATCAACTCGCACACTTAGTGCTATATAATCAAACTCGCACACTTAGTGCTACATAATCAAACTCGCACACTTAGTGCTACATAATCAAACTCGCACACTTAGTGCTACATAATCAAACTCGCACACTTAGTGCTACATAATCAAACTCGCACACTTAGTGCTACATAATCAAACTCGCACACTTAGTGCTGTACAATTTAAACCCGCACACTTAGCGCCAATCTCTTGATCATAAATGTTTAGACCTGCACTCTTAGTGCCGAGGTCAACAACTCAATACATCTCACCTCTTTTCTCTTCATTCAACACTTTCATCACCACATACATACATGTATATAAATTTATCATTCCATTCAGCATGATTACATAGACATTATGTCTATTTAGATCAATACAAAATATATGCTTGATGACTTACTTTGTGTTGGGTAAGACGGTTCCAACTCGGTTACTCGATGATCTTTTCTTTACCCTTGCTTGCCTCTCCACCTTTAGCTTCTTGAGCTAAATCGATAAATTAACTAGTTTAACCATCTTGCTAAACATTCATACTTCAATTACACATGCATGTGTATGTTTGTATATTCGGCAATGACAATGGTAATTTAGCAAACCTTAATTTAACTTATAATTGTTCATAACACATTTAAAGCATCCACTCCATTCCATCATTTTAAAGCACATACATTACTCAATATTATCCAAATTCACATTCGGCATTTTCACAAACACACATGCCGATTTCATTCACTCATCTCTAATGTTAATTAAGAAATGCCGAATGTCACCAACTAAATGGCATACACACACACCCACATGCATAAAAGTCATCCACACCTCCTATAGCTCATTCGGCCTTCACCTTTGCTAGTTTTCCCCATTTTTTGTCGGTTATATATATACATAGTCCTAAGGTAATATCACGAATGGGCTTACATATATATGTATATATACATATAGCCGAATATGCAAAGCTTAAACTCAACATCACATAATCTCCTAAGTGATGGCCGAATATGTATATCTATATATTTTCATCAACTATACTATTACTTTTAATTTATCTAATCACACAATTTCATCTAAGTTTAGCATGTAACACAATCATCACCCTTATTAATCTCTTATAGCCGAAAACCATACTTACCCCCAAAATCGAAATTTCAACATGGTTTACAAAAATCACTTGATAACTCACTCAATATTAACTAAAATTTCAAAAGCTAGTACAAACTTCCTTACCTTAATAGTGACTTAAGATGACCGATTGCTCATTTTACCAACAATATTCAAGATTTGAACATGGGCTAAGTAAGGGACTTAGTAACTAGCTTAATACATTCAACAATTTCCAAAAGCTACCATGCATTACATACCTTATTCAAGACTAGAAGGAGTGGCCGAATGTCTTACTTCCCCTTCCCCCTTCTTCTTAGCATTTTCGGCCAAGGATGATAAAAGATGAACAATTTTTCTTTCTTCTTTAGATTCGGCTAGCAAGAACATGAATGATGATCCCTTTTTTTTCCTTTCATCATTCTTTTTTTTCCATTTCTTTATTATTAACTTTTTATTTTGTTATTCATCCCATGATGCACCAACAAAACATGTCTATGACATGTTTTGCCCATCACTCCTTGTCCACCTTATTTGTCATGGCCGGCCACTATAAAAAGGGGGGAAATTTGACATGCAAGTCCTCCCCTTTTTCCACATGCACTAATAGGTCCTTACGCATTGACCTATCACATTTTAAAATTTTCTCGCATAAGTCCTATTGACTAAATTCACGTGCAATCGACTAAATCGAAGCTTGAAATTTTCACACATTCATAATTACATATTCTAGACAATAATTATCACATTCAAACATTTCGGTGACTCGGTTTAGCGGTCCCGAAACCACTTCCCGACTAGGGTCAATTTTGGGCTGTTACATACTTGGTCTACTAACACATGTTTGCCTAACGGGTTAGACAATTTTACCACAATTTCAGTGGACTTGACTAGCATGTTCATACTAAGTATCAATTTCATACAAATATAAGAATGGGTAGACCCCGGATCAATCAAAGTGACAACAGGTATATCATGGATAGAAAAGGTACCCGTAATCACATCATGAGATGTAGCCTCTTCACGGGCACAAATGGCGTAAGTCCTTGCAGGCGCTCTACCTCAGACCTCACAGTAGCATCTCTAAGCACACCTTTACTCTAGCCCCACTTCCCGGGTTCTTATATGGTCTACCTCTCGAAGGAGCATTACCCGATCTCACACCTTGATCCTTATCTTTCTCGACCATCTTGGGACAACTACGAATAAAATGGTCCAGCGACCCACATTTGAAACAACCTCTTTCATTACCTCAGCACTCACCAAAATGACGTCTACCGTATTGTGAACATTCTAGTCTGTTTTGTCTAGCACTACCAACACTCGCGATGGAAGTGGTCTGAGCTTTAGACACTGCATGCTGTTTGTTCTTGTTTCTGCTTGAGAATCCTACTAACGAATTTGATCGAGTAGGAAACTCCCTCAATTTCTTGGATGAGGGGCCTGGTGTGTTTTCCCCATCTATCTTTCCTTTGAGTCACGAGACTCAATGTTAGCTCTTCTCTTCTGTTTGGCTAATTCTTCGGCCTTGCAAACTCTCTCAACGAGTACCACAAACTCCCTCAACTCTAATATGCCAACTAATAGGCGGATGTCTTCGTTCAGACCATCTTCAAACCTCTTGCACAAGGTGGCTTCTATAGATACGCATTCTCGCACATATTTGCTAAGCCTTACAAACTCGCGCTCGTACTCCGTCATTGTCATACGACCTTGCTTCAGTTCAAGGAATTCTTTCCTCTTCTGATCAATAAACCTTTGGCTAATATACTTTTTACAGAACTCTTCCTGGGAGAATTCTCAAGTTACTCTCTCTCTCAGTACCACTGACATGAGAGTATTGCACCATTGGTAGGCCGAGTCTCATAGGAGTGACACTACACACTTCATACACTCCTCTGACGTGCACGATAGCTCATCAAATACTCTAATGGTATTTTCTAACCAAAACTCTACTCTCTCCTATTCATCATCAACACTAGCCAGAAATTCCTTAGCCCCATGCTTCTAGATTCTGTTCACTGGAGGTTTCTCTCTCCTAACCATTTTTACTCCATGAGGAGCTATAGGGGCAGGCTGGGGAATTAGAGGAGTTAGGGGAGGTGGAGTGTTCGGATTCGCACGAACAAACTTCGAGTACCAAGCATCAATCATATGAAGGTAGCCTTCTTTAGCCCCTCCACCCTGACTTATCGTCACGGGCTCACTTTCAACTGGCGCGGTCCCTTCAGCGGGAGTCGGTGCATTACTTTCCACATCGTCTGCCATAGCTCCGTTGGGATCCATTTACTATATAAAAACATGATTTATATTCATAAAAAATCGTCACACTATCAATATACAACTACGGCATGTATAGCTAGACTTGTACTCACACTAGGTTAGTCCTAGAATCGACTAAACTATAGCTCTGATACCATTAGATGTAACACTCCTTACCTGAGTCCAAGGCCTGGACTGAGTACGAGGCATTACTAAACTTAAACTCATGCATTCCCATATTTACAAATCATAAAAACTTGATCAAATTTGAACCTTTTCAGTCCTTATCTAGAATTCCTTACGAGGCCCAGAAAAAGGTTTAATGACGATTCGAAACCAAACTGGATTCTTTAAAGAACTCTTGAAAATGACTCTTGAAATAGGGGCACACGCTCGTGTGGAAGGGCTACACATCTGTGTGGCCTTCTTGACATGGCCGTGTTGAAAGCCCATGCAGTTCACATGGCCTCAACGAATCGGGACACGCCTGTGTCCCTAACCCGTATGGAATTAATTTCTATTTTGAACCTACAGGGATTTTCACACGGCCTAGCACGCGCCCGTGTCCATGGCCTGTGTCCCTCACACGACTATGAGATGCTCATGTCTCAGCCCGTGCCCAAAAACCTTGACATTCTATTTCTGACGTCAGCAACCATTTAGGGGCACACGAGCAAGGCACACACCCGTGTACTAGGCCGTGTCCTCCACATGGCTGAGACACACGGTCGTGTCACTACCCATGTTTTTACTACCATGCATACTGACTTAAAATTTTAAGGTGCTTAAAATTTTAAGGTGCAGGGGACACACAGCCAGACAACACGCCCATGGGGCTGACCATGTGTCGCACACGGCCTAAACACACGCCCGTGTGTCTACCAGTTTGGACAAAAACAAGGCTATCTACCAAGCCTTTTTGCCACCCTTACTTGCACCAACCTACACAACAACAAATATCCCTAATCCACACAACAATATAAGACTAAATCAACCACAACATGACATTCAAAAGCAAACCAAATATGCACTTGGTCATTCATACATTTTGTTCATCCATGGGAGCATCATCATTTGTAGTTATCAATAATGAATATTATCCATTAAAAATGGCCTTATAAAAAAACCTTTTCATCCCAAGTCACATAATTGGCTAACTTAACAATATGACACATAACAAAGGACTCAATCCCTATACATGCCATACTCAAGATAACAAAACTAACTATACCAAAAGCTTTGAATGATAGTGTGAGCGATGCCTCTGATGTTCTCTGATCCACGAGCTAATTTGGCAGCTCTACAAGAAAATGAGAAAGAAGAGGGTAAGCGCAAAGCTAAGTAAGTTGCATATAACTATATAAATAACAACCATGTTACCACATGTGATCATACTCCCAATATATCATAACTCGCACGAAGAGTAAATGTTCATAACACAACTTACTCATGTTCATTCCTCACTATCCGTACAATAAGAATAGAATTCACATATCATCAATTTCATTTAAGTACCTATACCACTCACAACATGGTCATAAGCTCTATCATTATGATATAACCCGTAAATTTCCTTTTGAACCATTTGGAATACTATAGGACAAATACCACCTATTTTACAAACTTTACAAAATAACCCATTTAGGTGTTTTCATGAAAACTCCTTTCACAAAAGTTGTTTGTTTAACAACCAAGATTCATTTTCTTCTATAAAATTTCAGCTAAAACCATAAATTATTTCATGGAAAAGCCCTAAAATTTCATCCACTTTGCAAAATAGTCCCCTTATTAGAAAGCTCATGCTACAAGGGTCCTAAAAATGCAAAAATCATCAAGAAAGACTATCTAAATCACTTACTTGCAAGGAGTATAAGTGGCTGATATTTTTGAGCTTTCAAACACCCTATTTGCTGATATTTTCAGTGGAGAAGAAGATGAGAAAAACATTATATCATTCTCTCTTTATTTTATTTCATTTCTAGTCAATTTAGTCACCAAAACTCACCTAACTTTGACAACTTTCTTCTTTTTATCTCTATGGCCAACCACCACTAATTTAAAGGCCTAATTGCACTTTAAAGACCCCCCAATTATGGTTCTCTCGCTATTTAACACATTTGTCTAGCAGAACAAAACTTTTGTCCTTTATGCGATTTAGTCCTTTTTTTCAATTAAGCTCACAAACACTAAAATTAATTCGCCAAAATTTTCATGCACTTATATGATCATTCTATGACACATAAATAATATTAAAAGTAATTTTTCAGACCTTGAATTTGTGGTTCCAAAACCACTGTTTCGACTAGGCCCAAAATCGGGCTGTTACATTTGTTGTTCTCAGCTTTCAACTGAACAACCTTCTTTGCTATTTGAATCAAACATAGAACCAAACATTATTTACTTTACTTTCAGTAGGAAAGTAAAGTTTTCTCTTTAATAGAAACTGGGAGAATTGTTATTCTGAAAATAGAATTCATACTTAGAAAATAAATTCTCACTATTTTCAGGTAGAATAACAATATGTTAAAGTTGTGTGTTTAGCCCTATCGGTGTCATATATTTATAGGGAGAAGAAGTGAAACCCTTGTTGAATTAGTAGAAGTCTATTTCAATAGAAAAAAAATCTACTCAATAGAAGAGAGGGGCGGCAACCCTAGTTAAATATACTAGGGTTTTCTATCCTATGTATTAACTTGAGGAGCTTTTGGGCCTCTCTCGTATCAGGTCCAATTATAAGTGCTTCTTGGACTTTTAACCCAACACTTATCCGACCCAATACATATTTTTCTATTTTCCAAAATAAACATCTTAAATCAATTTAAATAAATAAATAAATTTCCTAATTAAATAAATTTTTTCAACCCGATTCTAATTCTGTTAAAATCATGACAAATTTACCATAATAGAACTATGAGAAAACATATTTAATATTTCTATGTTCAACAGGTTCACAATGACCAATTAATTTAATTTAATTTTTGGAATTCAACTAATTAATTAAGGTTTAAATATAAAATTGATACTCGAACTTGTCCCCTTCTCCCAGATTGGTGCTTATGTTTTTTTTTGTCCTATATTGGTACCTGAACTTTTTTCTATCAACTATATTGATACTTAGCCTAACGATGTTAATTTTTTGATGATGTGGTAGCTTTGGCCAATTGCACATTTCCACGTGCCACCGTCTTTGACCTGTCCCCTTGAAAAAAATACAATTAAAATTATTTCTCTCAAGTTAATAACATCATTTATTTAAATAAATAAAATCAAAATCCATTCAATTTTTTCTATTCGGTAGTGAATCAATTGCTAAAGCAACCTTTTCAATTACTACACATTTGTCGGGATTGCTGGTACGACTCGTAGCGCAGCGAAAAAATTATCCCAGCAATCTACAACCAAGGATCCATGTAAGAGGAACAAATTAGGTTGAAAAAGGGTAGAAAAATATACCTTCTTTACTGAGAACGTTGAAAGGATGCTGCTGATTCGATGTCGATTCCAAGCCACAACGAAAATATCCCAGCCTCTACGTAGTCCACCTCGTGAAAAATGAACAACCACTTTCTCTTGAACTTTTCAGAGAGAATTAAAAACAACTGCTAGACCTTTTAAATTATTAAGTTGGTCACCTGAACACATTAAAGGATTATCTTCATTTTATCCTCTTTGATATCACATATTCAAAAGGAAAACCATGATTATTCCCTTATTAATAGAGAAGGCAAATGGAAAGTTAGAAAAATGAATTATATTCTTTCCAAAATAATATAGGATTATTCCATTATTAATAGAATATTAATTTCTTTCCAAAAGAAATTAGGAAAAGGAATTATATTTTTTCCAAAACAATATTAATTTCTATGTCTTTTATATTTTGACCAAAATTCATTAATATAACTATTTATATTAATAAATTCGGTAAAATATATACAATTAATATTTTGTATGAATCAAATTCATATATTAATTGTATTCTTTCCAAAAAAAATATTAATTTCCATATTTTTTATATTTTGATAAAAATTAATTAATATAATTGTTATATTAAAAAATCTGGTGAAATATATACAATTAATAATATTTTGCATGAATCAAATTCATATATTAATTTTATCTACGTTCTCTGCTTGTGTAAACAAGTTTGTACATAAAATGTTTTTTATATTTAACTATCAATTTAAATTAATTTAATAATTAATTTAATTCATGTGACAACTAAATACAATACCAAATGCATTTGGATTCTGTTTGTTTCAACTATAGGGTGTGACCTTGTAGGCTCTTGTAACATTGGTAATAAAATAGAATGTTTCTAACTGTAACACCCTTAAACCGTATCCATAGCCGGAGTGGGGTTACGGGGTATAACCAGACAAGCCACAAACTACGAACAATCATTTGTATACACTTGCACGAACTTTTAAAACAATTGAATATTAATATAAATAATGAATTTAATTATTATTACCATATAGCAGATTGTAACATTAATGTACATTAAGGTTTTATTAAACTTACAGACCATATTACAATTTAATCGCATAATAGATTCATACAATAATAGTACTCATATGACAAAGTTCACTTAGTTATTTCAATTTAGTAAAATCATATTACTATCTGTTTAATCAACTTATAATCATGGTTTAGGGACTAGCTATCATATTACATAACATTTAACTATAACCAGCCGAACACATGTATATCATATAAAAAAAAATCATAAAATACTTATAATCATGGTTTAGGGACTAGCTATCATATTACATAACATTTAACTATAACCAGCCGAACACATGTATATCATATAAAAAAAAATTCATACAATTTCATGATTTAATATAGCATAATACACTATTCATTTGGTCATTTTTCCATGCATTTAGCCGAACATAAATATGTTTAATAACTAAGCTTTGACAATTGTTCACTTCCAACTTTGCTAATAAAAATACACTAATGAACCATGCCTAACATCCAAATTGCATGCCTCAATTAAAATGGCACAAATATCATATTTATAAATTAGATCTATAAACCTATTTTTAACCACAAATAATTAATACCACCATTGTACCATGAACTTATAAACGTACATATGTCAACCTAACAATAATACATTTGCCGAATCATACACACAACATAACTACTAATTTAAAAAGCTAATTTAACTTGTTTCTACTTACCAAATTAATTACATTAATATCCTTGACCTATTCACATATACATAGCATAATTATTTCACTCCAACATTAAACCGATTTAGTAAACCATTCACAAAACAAAACATATTTCGTTAAACCCTTACCACATTCGAACTTAGCCATAGAACATTTAATACCAATTCACAATTTAATGCTTATATTATCATAACAACTAATTTCATATTTATATCATCTATACATAGCAATAGCCGAATCAACCAAGCATGTTAAGGAAAGATATATAAACCATAATTATTTCATCAACCACCTCCATAGACCCAACTATTACTATGCTATTTCTGAAATATATAACATCTATCACAACCATCATTCTTTTATAGCATGTAACATTAAAACCGGAATGAACTCAGATCATGAGAAAACATACCGAAATCAAACATGAAAACTTAGCCATTTTCGCATGGCTCAAATTATACACGACCAAAAATAAATCCAACATTTCAAAACATAAACCAGCCTATACATGCCATAATTCGAGTTTAATTTATAAAGGTACCAAAACAGTAGATAGTGTGATGAGCTTTGTTGATGATCCTCGAGCTTGTAACTTGATTCAATATTTATAAAACAGAGTAAACAAGAACACACACAGAGTAAGCTATTATAGCTTAGTAAGTCAAAAGCAAATAAACAATTCCCAGATATAATCGATTCTTTTAAAGCTAAACCGAATAATATTAACATTACTAAACTTAATCCCGAACTTATAAGTGAGATAAATAATTATATTTTCATGCACAATACTACCTTGGCCGAATGCTCTCGTACTCATATTAACCGAATGCCAATCAACTTTCTAAGTTAAAACATCATTATACAACCAAACACACAAATACTTATTCACATAAGCTCAAGAATCCAATTATAATGTCATGTACATATACTACTTGTATGGCCGAACATATATGATCACATATATATACATATCCAAAATTAATTCCATAATATTCATACCATTAACTCAAACTGAATATGCTTGTTTAATTCATACATATTTATTCTTTGAATCACATAAAACTTATCAACTTTCAAGTCTCACACATACCTTATTACTAATAGATAATAAGCTAACCATACCTGGCCTTTTAGCTCCTTTACACATTCGATCACAATTTACCTTTGCCTGGTGAACTATTCAGAATTGGATAGGACACTCGGATAATCACACAAGTTGTACAATGCCAACGTCCCAGACGTGGTCTTACATGTAAACACATATCGATGCCATGGTCTTACTCGCACACATATATGGTCTTACTCGCACACAGATATGGTCTTACTCGCACACAGATATGGTCTTACTCATAAACACATATCGGAATCACATATCGATGCCATGGTCTTACTCGCACACATAAATCAGAATCCTATGTCATGACATATGTATCGTAACTATTCCTAAGGTTCATACGGGGCTTCTGGACTTCGTAACTCGGTCGAAACCAATTCGGAAACATAGTAATTAAGCTTTAACATATTCGGCTATAGCTTAAATAAAATCATAAATTTCAGTTCAGCATATATATTTTGTGTTTATTTAAAACTAATTACGTCTATTTGCTTATAAACTTACCTCGGACGTAGTAAAATGAGACGGGGCTGCTAGCCGACAACTTTCGTTTTTCCCCGGTCCAAATCCGATTTCTTTGGTTCTTGATCTAAACATATTCAAATTAAGCTCATTCAAACACATTTTCATTCAATTTAGTTTAAAAACACATAAATGGGCAAATTACCATTTTACCCCCGACATTTACAATTTTTACAATTTAGTCCCTACTGCACAAAACACAAAATATACAAAATTTCAAAGTACTCATGTTCGGCTGAATCTTACCCATTACCATACAATCCTTATATTTCCTTTAATTCACATTTTAGTCCCTCAAATTATTATTTTTGTAATTTAGTCCTAATTACTCAAAATCATCAAAAACTCCAATACAAAACATGTTAATCTAAAGCATATCTTTCAATTTTCATCATCAAACAACAAAAATCACAAGCTATCAAGAATGGCACAACTCAAAATATTCATCAAAATAAAAAATTAAAGCATGGGTTTTGTAATACTCGAAGCAACGATCTCAAAAACGTAAAAATTATCAAAAACTGAGCTGAACACATACGTTAATCTAGCTTGAACAAGGCCGAACCCTAGCTTTCTTTTTTTCTTTTCTTTCTTGTTTATGTTTTGGAAATAGTGAAGAAATATAAAACATGGTTTTTTAATTATGTTATTGTAAGATATATTATACATATTATTTCATTTACAATTTTAACCTTTATGAAATAATAATAAAATCATAATATATATGGCTATTATCGCCCAAACAACATGCAAATGGAGTAATTACAAAATAAACACCCCAACGTAGAAAACCAATAATAATTCAGCTCTTAAACAATTTACCACCTAATTTTCATTTTACGCGATTAAGTCCTTTTATTTAATCGGACACTCAAACGACAAAATTAAATCACAAAAATTTCACAGATATAAATTCACACAAAATAAACACAGAAAATAATTTTTAAATATTTTTCTGACTCAAATTCTTGGTCCCGAAACCACCATTCTGATTAGGGTCTAAATCGGATTGTTACACTAACATTACAGGCAATGAGTGGTATCTAGCAATGCATCATTGCCACCCAAGTTAGAAGAAGTCATGGTTCGACATAAATTTTTTGTGATAATCTTTTCATGTATGATATCATTTTATCCTTTATATATAGATTGGACACAAGTCATGCAATAGTCTCACTTGCATAGTTCAATATCATATTTCTTGATATTCTGAGCAGACTACAATAAATAAGTGTGATATCTCATATCAACTTATTCGAGCATGGTCATGCATTTCTAGTCTCACTCCATCAATAGGCCTAAGATATTGCTCACATTATGTAGGATGGATAAATCCTATCTTGATCAACCATATCACACTACATGGATTGTGGTATATCCAACATCAATCTTTATAGTACAACTTGTTACGGTAGACGTTTTGACTATATCAAAATATACGACACATGATGTTGGGACAATTATGATCTCAAGTTTAAGGATCATATACATAGTTATCACTATGAGTAATAACATACTCATAGAGGGTTAGTCCAATATGTTTTTCTCTAACACATACTCATGTATTGATTTTGACATCTTTATGTCAATGAAAACTCTGTCATAAATCAACTGCATATTAGTCTCAATACATGATTGTTGTCCAAGCCTAGAATAATACTTGGCTAAAGACCTTTTAAGAATAATTATATTTTCTTAGGACTTTATTTCAATTAAGTTTATTTATATACATAGAAAATGAAACTGAAATAATAAATGCCATGCCTTATATTAATAAACAAGGTAAAATGAGTATGTGATTACAATCGTCTCATGATTGGTCTTTGGGCATACTCTAACAACATTTGCATCCTTCATCATCAAAAGCTCTCTGATTCTTTATTTTATTCACATTAAAATCCTTTCACCAAATGTTTCCATCCTTCAACATTTGTGCAAAAACCCTTTCAATTTCATCCTTCAACCATCTTAGAAACCCTTTCGATTACCCAGCCGTCTGAAAAATTCTTCATCATCTCACTAAAAGAAACCTTGTTTCATCATCGATTACTCAGCCATTCATCTCAGTGAAGTGGTATTAAAATCAAGATTACCCTATTTTCATCATCGATTATTGGTATTTACTCAGCCTTTTTGGTTTATTTTTTCCATTTAAAAAGCATAAGTTTTTAAAAATTTTTTGTTTCTCGATGTGCTTTTTAATGTGTGTTTTTTAAAAATAGAACATTTTTGTTTTTCCACAACTTGGATTTTTACTCATTCTCAAAAAGTGACATTTTTTATTGGGACCATCAATTTTCTGGTTTAAAAAATGTTTAACAATTTTTAATGTTTCTCAATGTTGGTTTAATGTTAAACCAATTTTGAACAGTGTTTAGGGTTTTCGTTGTTAAGATATTTTATTGGTACTATAACTTACTTTTAATTTTTTTGTTGGAATTCATGTGTATGCAGAGAACTAAATACTGAAGGGAATATTTTTTTTATGGTGAAATTGATTGAGGCTAAAACGTTAGTCAATTGCTATATTAGTATGTCTATTATGTATGTATATTAGTATGGATTTTATGTATGTTATGTATATTACTGTTTATGTATGTTATGTAGTATATTACTATTTATGTCATGTATGTTATGTTTATTACTATTTCTATTATGTATGTTATGTATATTATTGTTTACATTATGTAAGTAACTTTATTATCTAACTAATTTTGTCTATGCAGTGTTTTATCATGACTTGGGATAAATGTGTGGTGCATATGCATTTGGGTGGAACCTTTTTCACAGACCCTTGTATAACCTATGTAGGAGGGGAAGTGCTGCAATGGGATTTTGACCCAGATTTCTTGTGTTATTACACTTTGTGTGAGATGGTAGTGGAAGCTAGGTATAGAGCTGTGAGTAACTTTGCATACTGTGAAGGTGGGTTAGATTTTAGTAAGGAACTGAGTGTTTGCTATGATAGTTCATCATTCATAAATGATTAAGCATATTAGAAATATAGTGTCCATACATGTATATGTTGTGTAACACCCTATACCCGGCTTGGCCGCCAAGCTCTAATATCAGGATGCCACACCACTGTCTCATGTCATACACAACAAATAAAAGCTCATTCTAATAGAAACGTGTTTCATATTATCATTAATATAGGTATCATCGTTACATGCTAATCATACATCAAATAGTCTTATACTAATAATTAAACATGCATAGAGACCATTTAGCAAAATTACAAAATTGACTACGTATGTATCGATACTAGCACATAGGTATTGATATTTCCTTTAAGTGGTATCGGTACCACTTGGAATATTGATACCAAAACAAGATTCTGTTTCTCACTCAAAAATAAAAATGTAGAAATTATCGGTACCTTTTGAAAAGTATCGGTATTTTACCCTGAGTATCGATACTTGTGATAAGGTATCTGTACCAATTTACATTCTGACTTCCTGCATATTTCAAAATCATAGATGTATCATTTCTGCAACATGAATATTGATACCTCTACTTCAGACCAGAAAAATACCACATTTTTAAGCATATAAGTCATTCCAACTTGTTCCAATTCATCATCTTATCATATCACCATCAAATAAACATCAAACGGTTGTAGTAATAGTCTCAAACTTCAAGAGTAAGTCTGAGCAATAATCAACGTAACACGGAATGTATCTCATACACTTAGGAGCAAATAATCTATGGAAGCATCCAAAACATCATAGAAAATATTAGTAAAAGTCTACCACATTGCCTTATTCCCAAAACAAAAACCAATAACAATAAAACCTAACAAATAATGGAAAAAAAACTTGCTTGGATCACCCCTTGGAAACCACACCGCTCGCATCGACACTTAACTACTTTGTAAGGGTTTAAAAGGAGTGGGTGAGTTTAACAAGCTTAGTGAATGCTTAGAACAACTACCATGCAAACCATTCATCAAGAATTAACGAAACAACAATAGAGCATAACCTCAACAGTTCCAACTCTAGTGTCATATTATACTTACTCAAGCATTATTTACTAGTTCATTTACATGGTAATCATATTCACTTTTAAGCATATGTCACATTATACATATAATCACATAACATTTAAGCATATATCACAGTACTTGTATAATCACATAACATTTAAACATATATCATAATACTCATATAATCACATAACATTGAAGCATATATCACAATACTTAAAAACATGTTTATAGATAAACCGGAACTTGAGCTATGAAATGTAAAAGTGGGCACTATCACCTCTCATCGAATATACGGATCTCCAACATGCCACATAGACTCATAGAGTCAAACATGTCCCAAAAGTTAATAATAAAGCTAACATTCTCCAACACACCAAACATGTCCCATTGTATGGAGCTTACCTCACATTCTCTTATGTCTCTAACATGTCTCAGGGCCTTAATGCCCAAATCATAAAACATATAAGTGAGTACTCACAATCATATGGCACACCAACTATATCCAACGGTTTCAAGAATCACAAGGTCAAAATATCTGTTATTAAGCACACATATATTACTTACCGATTTACCATTCACTATCACTACATATTTACATCATAAGCACATAATCATCACTATCACTTGGCATGTTTGACATGCCTACATATGCACTTTCATAATAGTTGTAACACCTCTTACCCGTATGGGACACCAGAATAAGGTACGATGCGTTACCGAACTTAAACTTAAGCAAACATACAAAACCAAGCCATAAAATTTCATTCAAATCAAATTTATTCATACATATACAAATTATCCTTTTATATGGGCCTAAGAGGCCCAAAACATACATCGAGAGTAGTTGGGGACTAAACCGAGAACTTTAGAAAACTTTGGGAAAACTTAGAAAAATTTTCATGAAACAGAGGCACACGCCTGTGTAGAGATAGGAGACATGCCCGTGTCCTTAGGCAGTGTAACTCTTTGTTTATGATGTCATCACCAAAATATAGTCACACGGCCATGTCACACGCCTGTGTGGCTAGATCGTGTGGTTGATTAAAATTTCAAAATTTTTCATAAAATGGTGTAGACTTCACATGGCTGGGCTTACGCCCATGTCTCCAAGCTGTGTTCCTCACACGACCAAGACACACGCCTGTGTCTTAGCCCATGTTTAACATTCCAAATTAGGGCCTAGTCGAAATAGAGATTTTGAGACCATGAATCTGAAATAGAAATAATTATTTTGTGATTCTCATGAAGTCTATGATATGATTGCATGCTTGTGTGCAAGTTTCATGAAGAAATTCTATGCATAAAATGTCTAATTGAACTTTAGGGACCAAATTGAGTAGGATGCAAAACTTGTGTTCTAGAAGCTTTTAGCATGAAATTGCTTTAGATTATAAATTAGAAGGTCCTAATTAGCAATTTAACCAATTTCTAAAAGTTTGGACAAAAATGGACATGTGTGGGAAAAAATTTAAAGAAAGACCCTAAGGGCATTTTGGTCATTTGGTAATTAAAAGAATAAAAAGGAAAAATTAAAGCAAAAATATGCTCATCTTCTTCATGCTTGGCCGAAACTCTCAAGACGCCATAGCTAGGGTTTTGTTCAACTTTCAAACTTGATTGTAAGTGCTTTGAGCCCCGTTTTTAATGTTCTTTACATTTTCGAAGTCCTCGTAGCTTGATTTACTTATTTCCACCCTTATTTTGAAGTAGGGTTTATGTATGAAAATTTACCCATGTGTGACATGCATGAATGTTGATGATTAGTGGAGGAATATGAGAGTTTATTGTATGATAAACATCTTCCACTAGGTGATTTTTTATGAAAACACCTAAAAAGGACCTTTTTGTAAAATTTGTAAAATAAGTGGTTAAAAATCTGATTTGAAAGAAAATGTAGGTTGATATGAGTGTGTTATAAGTTTGGCTAGGCTTGAGTATCAAATAAAATGAACACATTTCATTTTACAAGCTCAGTGACTAAGTTATAATTATGTGAAAGTTTAAGGGAAAAATTATAGTTTTGTCAAATTATAATTTATGAATTACTTTGAACAATGTGATGATTAAATGAGCTGAATTTGCTATTATAGATCAAGAAAAACGGAGTCCGGACCTAGACTGGGGAAAGAAGAAGGTTTTGGACTAAACCGTATAAATTATCCCTATTTTGTACCGAGGTAAGTTCATGTGTAAATAATGCAATGATATATCATGTTTTTAATATTTTGTTAATGTATGAGTTTATATGATTACTTATTATGTCAAGTGTATGAATGATGTTGTAACCTATGAGCATGGGATTGTAAATGAATTCGACGAACATGAGATGTCGAGAAAATCCTGTTTGAACCTTAAGAATAGTTTAGGATACAATGTGACATGTCACTAGGAACTATGTGGATATGAGCTCATGCATATGTGTACATGTGATATGTGAATTCGGGTCCTGGTCTTATATGTCCTACTAGTGGCTAGGTAGCCCAGCATGTGTTGCGAGTACCTATTAGCTTGTGTGAGCAGCCCGAGTAGTTATGTCCTGACTGTCAGCTTGTACGAGTAGGCTCGTGAGTAGCTCGTGAGTGAGCAATATGTGATTGTGATATGAAGTAGCATGTGGCTACATTTGCTGCACTATGTGCAAGTCTTCCGCGTATCCAATAATATTCCGAGTGTTCAACGAGTAAACTTGTGAGTTAATTGACAAGTAAATCAATGAAGAGAGAATATGACTGTGTGATTTGAGTTGGTACAGGTATGTACGATAAACTCATCTGAATGAGCTCGATATATGATGAATGCTTGGTAAGATCGAAAATGCATAAGTTATGTTTACAAATTTGAGTTATATCTATGAATTCATGATAACACTTAAGTAAATCTAGGTTATGTCATAAATGTATATATATATGATCATGTTGTTATTTATTTTCATGTGAACTTACTAAGCTTTATGCTTACTCCCCTCCCGTTCTTATTTTCTTATAGTATCGCCAAGCCAACTCGGGGATTGATGGACCTCGGAGGCCCGATCACACTATCAACTAGACATTTGGGGTATAGTTAATCTCAATATTTTGAGTATGACATGTATAGAGACTTGGTCTTTTTGTTATATGCCACATTGGTCTAGTCAAATGTGTTGGCTTATGGAAATATTTGATTTATTTTGTATATGGCCATGTGATATGGTCCATATTGACCATTTGGGTTGTAACCCTAATCAATTATACATGCATGTAATATTTTATGTTTGATATGTTTGTTTGTGGATGAGATGTGTAATGAATGACACATGTGCTAATTGAATGAATCATGGTTAATAAGTATGCCAAATCTATGGTATGATTAGGTAATTTTAAAAGTAGGGTTAGCCTAATGAATGAATATGAAATTGGTGTGGAATGCCATATGAGCGTATGATATTTTGGATAAGTGCCATGTTGTCATTACAAAGGCATGGAATAATCATGTTTATGACTTTTCTAGTAACCAAATATACTAGGTTGCATGCCATCTCAGATGAATAAGCAAATGACCATTTAAGGGTGACAAATGGCTTGGAAAATAGCCTAAAATTTGTCCACACAGGTAGACACACGGGCGTGTGTCTAGGCCGTGTATGACACACCATCTGCCCCATGGGCATGTGGTTAGACCGTGTGTCCCCTGCACCCTAATTAATGAAAACAAAATGCCCAGTAGTAAACACACGGGTTGTGTCTCAGTCGTGTGGCAGGCATGGCCTTAGAACATGGGTGTGTGCATAGGCTGTGTGAACTCTGCACTTAATTTCAAGAATTTAATTCACCACACGGCCTAAGCACATAGGCATGTGACGTGGCTGTGTAACCCTAATTGTATGATGACGTCATAGTCAGAGAGTTATACGGGCAAAGTATGCGGGCGTGTCCTAAGCCACACGGGCGTGTGTAACAGCACAGCCTACCCACACGGTCGTGTGACTCTCCAAAGTAGGAAATTTTTCTAACTTATCCTAAAATTTTCTAAAGTCCTTAGTTTAGTCCCGAACCACCTTCGATGTATGTTTTGGGCCTCTTAGGCCCTTATAAGGGACAATTTACATGAAATTGTAAAGTTTTAAAATTTGAACGAAATTTTATGGCCGGTTTTGTATGAATGTTAATGTTTTAGCTTGGTAATGCCTCGAACCTTATCCCGGTGCCAGATACGGGTAAGGGGTGTTATACCGTGTGTTTACTACTGGGCATTCTGTTTTGCCTAATTAGGGTGTAGGGGACAAACGACCGGATCACATGCCTATGAGGCAGACCGTGTGTCATACACAGCCTAGACACATGCTTGTGTGTCTACCCGTGTAGACAATTTCTAGACTAATTTCTAAGCCATTTGCCACCCTTAAACACTCACATACATAATCTCACTTCATGGGATGCAACATAACCTATTTGATCACTCAAATACTCATAATTATGATTAATCCATGACTTTGTAATGTCAACATATCACATGCTCAAACCATCATGGTTTTGTATGGCATTCCACACCAATTTCATATTTATTCAACCTTATAAACCTACCTTCAATCTACTCAATTACACCATAGCTATGGTCATACCTATTAGTCCCAGTTCATTCATTAAGCATATGTGCCATTTATCATATCCATTACCAACAAGCAACCCCCAACCACATCACAAAGCATAAACACATTGCATGCATGCATAAATAATTAGAGTTATAACCTGAGAAGCAAATATAAGCCACATCTCATGCCCTTGTACAAAATGAATCATAATACCATCATAAGCCAACTCATTTGGCTAATCAATATGACACATAACAAAATGACCAAGTCCTCTATACATGCCATGCTTAAAATGTTGAGACTAACTATACCCAAATGTCCAATTGATAGTGTGATCGAGTCTTCGACATCCTTCGATCCTCGAGCTGGCTTGGCAACACTATAAAAGATGGAAAGGAAAGGGGGTAAGCATTAAACTTAGTAAGTCCATATGCTAATAACATGCTATCTAAACAAGTATTTAACATACATTTAACATAATGAACATAAATTTGTATTTCATCAAATCACTTAAACTTACTCATCACATAAACAACATTGTCATAAGTTTATCACATACCAAGGCATTACCCATGAGTTCGGTATACATACTTGTATCAACTCATAAAATAATCTCTTACTCATTCTTCTCGTTGACTTACCCCTTGGGTCTTCTATGAAGTTATTCGATAATTTACCTGTTGAACACTCGAAATACTATTGGATACGCGGAAGACTCGCATATAAGTGCGACATATGTAGCTAATACTACCTCATATCACATAACACATAAAAGCTCATTCTCGAGCTACTCATGGGTCTCCTCACACAAGCTATCGATCAAGACGTAGTTACACAGGCTACTCACACAAGCTGTGAGGTATTTGCAACACATGCCGGACTACCCAGCCACCGGTAGGACATACAAGACCAGCACCCGGAACCACATAAACATATATCACATATCTCATGAGCTCATAAATCACATGGTTCCTAGTGCAACACCCCTAACTAGTATCCGTCACCGGACTAGGGTTAAAAGGCATTACCGAACATATCGAAACATTCCGTATTCATTTCACAAACATCATAGCATCATAATGAAACATCAAAATAAAGTCACTTTCTTAGGTTAATGAGACCTTAAACATGATTTAAAAAGAGGTCAAGACTAAACCGAGTAGATACAAAAATTTTCAAAACTTAAACATTTTTCTAAGTTACAAAGGTCACACGCCCGTGTGAACAGTCCGTGTGCCTCACATGGCATTAGACACGCCTGTGTGTCTAGGCTGTGGCAAACCAGGGCATACATACTGACTTGTCCACATGGCCACAAGACACGCCCATGTGCTAGGCCGTATGAAAATTAGAGAGGCTATTTACTTGGATCACACGACTGACAACACACCCATGTGCCAGCCCGTGTGTCACACAGGACCGATAGACACGCCCGTGTGTCTAGGCCGTGTCAAAACTGTAGCGTATATTGACTTCAAATTGTAAGGCACCCCAGGGGACACACGGCCGTATAACATAACCGTGTGTCACACACAGATGAGACATACGCCCATTTCTCTGCCTGTGTGGAAAAAAATATACCATTTACAAGGCCAACTTGCCACCCTAATTTTGGGTCCCTCCTACAAGATCTAAACCAAAACATTTCATACCAAATTCCAACTAATACATAACCAAAACTTACATCATTCATGCAAAATCATAAGCCAAAGTCATACCAAAACATATGATTCACAATCTCAATTTATTTCATTCATTCAGTTGCCAAAATCTTACCAAATTCCAAAATAGGCACATACCACAACTTACCAAAATGACCAATTCTATTAGCCATTCATGAACACATTATATTAACCATATTGCATCACATAACTTATACTCAAAAGTCATTTATAAACACAACAAAAACAAAGCCATATCACATGGCTAGATATACACATTACCAAACATATTCAAATACTTCTAGCCTATACATGCCATATTCCAATAGTCACATTTTGAAAAGGTATCAAAATAGAGTTCGATAGTGTGATGATGATCCTCGAGCTCCTAGTAGCTTTGATAATCTAAAACACAATGCAAACACACACAAAGTAAGCTTTCAAAAGCTTAGTAAGTCATATACAAATAAACTTATCATATAACACATTTCCAAACCATTTCATTCATATAGTTCATGGCAAAATATAACCACATATTTATAATTCTTATATAGCTCAATTGTTCATAATTCAACTACATATGCACATCTCATTCTTAAATAACTCATATATATTCCATATGTCCACATATATATATACTTACCTTTCATTCTCAATCTTAATATACATTTCAAACGTACCTGAATCGGATACTAGTTCACATAGTCATTCATTTTCTTAGAATACCCGTTGAATCGATCAGAATCAAATAGGATATGTCGATATCTCGAAAAGCTCATACAATGCCAACGTCCCAGACGTGGTCTTACATGTAATCAAATATCGATGCCATTGTCCCAAATAGGGTCCTACACGAAATTAAATACGATGTCGATGTCCCAAACATGGTCTTACATGTAAATCTCAAATCGATGCCAACATCCCAGACGTGGTCTTACACGAAATCACATATCAGAAATCCTATGTCATGACATATGTATCCTAACTATTCCTAAGGTTCGTAGGGACTTTTTGGACGTCGTCGTATTATCAGAACTTTCTCGAATTTCACATTTTTCGCTCTCAAATTCATTCATCAGAATTCAAATATCATATAAGCAATTAATAATTCAATTCAACACATTTATTTGTATATCGACTTACCTCTTACAGATTTGAACGGACGAAATCTACTACTCGACAACTTTCTACTTTCCCCAATCTAATTTCGTTTTCTTTGGTTCTTGATCTAAACACATTCAATTTTGACTTATTCAATCTCACATTCATTCAAATAAATCCATATACACATATTTAGGGCATTTTACAAATTAGCCCTCACATTTTCACATTTTAACAATTTAGTCTCTAATTCATAAAATCAGAAAATACATAAAATTTCTTTAGACATATGCTTAGCCAAATTTTCATGTAGTTCATATAAGCCTACATGTTTCATTTTTTTCATATTTTAGCCCCTCAATTTCTCATTTTCACAAATTAGTCCAAAATACTCAAATTCATCAAAAATCCCAATACAAAACATAATAATCTAACACATATCTTTCATTTTCTATCATCAAACTTCACAAAACACACATTATCAACAATGGCACATCTTAAAATCATAATCAAATTCAGAAATTGAGGTAGGGTTGGATAGATTACTGAGCAACAATCACAGAAACATAGAAATTACCAAAAATTGAGCAAAACACATACCCGAATTAAGCTTCCAAAGTGTCGAAACCCTAAATAGCCATGCACTCTTTTCTTTCTTCTTTATTTCGGCAAAGATGAAGAAATAGGAACTAATTTCATGCTTGTTTTATTTTATTAATCATTTTAAACTATTTTACAAAATTAACCTTATTATTATCATTAATAATCCACTAACTAATGTCCAACTATGTCATTTCATGAATTCAATGGTCCATTTACAACATAAGGACCTCACATTTAAAGAGAAACATCAATTCGACATTTAATCAAATAGAAGGCCACTTTTGCATTTTCTACGATTAAGTCCTTTTTGCAAATTAAGCACTCAAATGAACAAACTTTCACACGAAACTTTCACAGATATCAATTCACATATTATAAACACAGAAAATAATATTAAAATAGTATTTTAACTTGAATTTTTGGTCCCAAAACCACTTTTCTGACTAGGGACTAAATCAGGCTATTACACCTAGTGACATGTCACTTGTATCCTAAACTATTCCTAAGGTTCAAACGGGATTCTTCAATATTACATCTCTGTCAAGCTTGCTCGTAATGTTGATCTCAATGTCAATAATACCAATCACTTACTCTTGGAGCAATCAAAGCATAACTCATAATAGCATTAAAGAATTTGAATTCACATAATACTCAAGCATCGAAAATATAACATAACATCACCTTATTTATATATGAACTTACCTCAGTACAAAATGATGAAAATGGGCCTATTCTTCGTAAACCTTTTTTTCCCCTTGATCAAGACCTGAATCACGTTTTCCTTGATCTATAATGCCAAATTTAGCTTGTTTAATACATACATTGTTGAAATCAACCTATAACACATGCTTTGATAAAATTACCTTTTTACCCCTAACTTTTCACTTATTTACAAATTGGTCATTAGGCTTGTAGAACGACATGCATGCGTTTTCTTTGTTACCCAATCCCAGTTGATTCATATTCCTACTCCTAGCAGCCCACATTTTTCTTTATTTCACCTATTTACTACCCATTTTACAACTTTTACAAATAGGTCATTTCTAGGTGTTTTCATGCAAAATCACTTTGTAAATGATGTTTATCACACATCAAACATTCATATTCTTCCATTAAACATCAAAATACATGCATGTCATACATGGGTAAATTTTTTAACATAAACCCTACTTCAAAATAAGGGTAGAAATGGATAGATCATGCTTCAAGGATCTCAAAAATGTAAAGAACATTAAAAACGGGCTTGGAGGTACTTACAATCAAGCTTGAAAAGTTGAAAAACCCTAGCTATGGAGACACCTAAATTTCAGAACTTAGAGAAGAAGATGGACATGAATTTTGCTTCTTTTTCCCTTTTTATTCTTTTAATTACTAAATAACCAAAATGCCCTTAAGGCTTTTCTTTCAAAATTTTCCTATTCATGCCCATTTTTGTCCAAAATTTTGGAACTTGGTTAAATTGTTATTTAAGACCTTCTAATTTATAATCCATAGCAATTTCATGCTAAAAGCTTCCAGAACTCAAGTTTTGCAACTTATTCAATTTAGTCCCTAACTTCAAATTGGACACCTTAGGCATAAAATTTCTTCATGAAAATTTCACACAAACATGCAATCTTATCATGGATCATCAAATAATCATAAAATAATTATTTTTAATTCAAATTTGTGGTCTCAAAACCACTATTCAGACTAAACCCTAATTGGGGATGTTACAACAGCAATTATGGACACATGTCACATGTAATTGCATCTCATCTCAATTCACATTTTTATAATAACATAAGCACATATTTTACAAGTTAAACATGAGTACAAGAAAACTTACACTCAAAATTTAGATTAGGGGTTTAGGCTACAACTAAATTCCTAAATAATGCATTGAATCATGTTCACAAGCAATTATTCCAAACACTCACCAATTACGCTTTCACCGAAAAGCCGAATGCTCAAGCTAGTTTTTCTTTGCCTTTATCTTTATTTGTAGAAGGTTCTATTGATTCCAACACTTTGAAAAAGTTAATCACACAACAAAAAAAGTCAACATTTAGCCAAAGACTCACATTAAACAATCCAAAAACACAAGCATAAGAAAGGTTCTCTTTTTGACCGAAACCTTCGACATAGAAAACTTAAAATTTAAATATATTGGTCTATACCTAATCTTTTTGCCTGAAACAGATTCCATTCATCTAATTATTTACCTACAACTTATTCTCAACCTTTAAACTTTGGAAAACTACTCAATTCATGGTATCTAAACTTTTCGATGGACAATAGGAATTTTTTCATGAAAACTCATTAAAACATTAGAAATCCTTAACAAAACTTTAAAGTTTAGAAAGCTTCTAATCATGTTAAAATAAGTTGAAAAACACTTTGAAACTACATTTTTACCCAAAATCCCAAATCCATCATTACTAACCCAATTTTTTACTTTTATTTAAAACATGTGATTTAATGGGTAAGAATTCAATTTAAAAGACCATATATCATTTAAAACTAATTCGGAATTAAATCGTTACCTTAGTTGATGAAAAACTAAGCATTTGATCGAAAACCTAAAAGCTTGATAATGGAGAAAACTACGGTGATTTCGGGTGTTTTTCTTAACTTCTATGGAGGTTTATGACTAGAAGGATGATAGAAATCAGTGAAATTAAGTTTGGGAATCAAAAATTGATGAATAGGAGTTTGGGATGCAAAGTACGGCATAAGAATGAGGGAGAAGAAAACTAACATGAAAATAAAACTAGGTGGGGAAAGATATAGTGTGTTTTAAAGTTTTTGGTTCTTTTTAAAACTCACAATTTAGACCCTTTTGCATGTCAGTGCTTGTTTTGAAATTAAAGGTATTTAAAACTCATTTTCAAAAATTGATTTAATTTTCTAAAAAACATAATCGAAAATATTATCGATATACTATGTCACAAAATTTTGAACACTCTAAGGCTAAAATTTTAAAAATACCCTTAAAACTCTTAGACCCTATTTTGGGGTGTTACATGTTGAACATGAGGTAGACACCCTTGATGTTATTGATGATACTATGTTGATGCCTTCCACTAGGGTAAGGGAATTAATTAGTAAGGTTGGGGAGCCAAATTATAATAAGAAAGTTAATAGTAGGGTTGAGGAACCATTTACAAAGTTAAGTGGGGAATCTAATATGGGACCAGAGTTGTGTGGGACTAGTGATGCATGTGCTGAGAGTGGGGGAAAAAGTTCTAAAAGTAGTGGGCCTAGTGATACAGACAACTCATTGGGTAGTGAAAGGGTTTTAAGGGCAGAATCTGAGGATGAAAATGTGAGAAATATCAAGTCTTGGTATAGAAATTATAAGGGGAAAGAAAAATATCCAAACAAAAATAGTAAATATGGTTAATAAGGAGTGTGTAAGGTAGGTGAAAGTAATCAAAGGAGAGAGAAAAATGAGGAGGTATCAGATGAATTAGGTGAGGTAAAAAATTATGTTAATTCATTAGATTTGGGGTCTTATAAAAGTGATTTAGATGGTGAGGTAGTCTGTTAGAGAAGCCAACATTTATGTTTTGCTCCTACTAACACAATCCCAAGTTTAGAGTTTAGTATGGTGTGTAATTGACCAGAGGAATTCAAGACTGCTTTAGCAAAGTATGCAATAAATAAGAGGTTTGATATTGTCTATCTTAGGAATGAAAAGGGGAGGAATAGGGCTAGATGTAGGAAAATGGGTGCCCTTTTAGAATATATGCTGCTGTAGATAATAGTGATGGGTTTTACAAGATAAAAACCTTTACAGAAATCCACGAGTGTTCAAAAACTTTTAAAAACAAAAGGGTATCTTACAAGTTTGTTGGGGAACATTTCTTAAGTAAAGTTAAAAGTGATTCCAAAGTTGAAGTTGATGCGAGTAGGGGTACATGCAGCAAGGCTAAGATATAGGCATTGAAGGAGATCAATGGAAGGGTAAGCTATGAGTTTAATAGACTATGGGACTATTCAAATGTACTTAGAAAGGCATATTTGGATGGCATTATAGGGGTGATGATAGAAAGACCAACCCCTACTAAGGTTCCCAAGTTTAGGAGATTTCATGTACGGTTTAATGCATTAGGAAAGAGTTTATGGATTGTTGTAGACCTTTTATTTGTCTGGATGGATACTTTTGAAGGGAGGATTCAAGGGGGAACCTCTGTCTGCTGTTGGCAGAGATGGCAATGACCAAATCTACCCTATTTCATTGGCTATTGTGGATAATGAAAGTAGAGGAATATGGCATTGGTTTCTTAAGAATTTTATTTTAGATTTATAAATTGGTGATGGTTCTAGATTCATGTTCATGACTGATAAACAAAAGGTAAGTTTAGGACATTACTTAAATAATGTTGTTCTACTATACTTAGTTTATTAAAGTGATCCATCTAATACCATTATTTTTGTTTGTATTTAGCGATTGATGGATGAGATACCTAAGTTGTTGCTAAAGGTTGAGAACAGAGTCTGTGCAAGGCATTTATATGCCATCTGGAGGAAAGAAAATACAAGAGGAGACAGTTTAGGGAGTATACAAATCATACATAACTGTTGAATTTGAAGATAACATCAATAAGATTGATCATATCAAACATAGTGCCATGGTAAGTCTACTTAGGTCTAATCTTGAGGTCAAAGGCTTTTTTTCTGGTAGGTCTATATGTGATGCAACTGACAACAATTTTTCTAAGTCTTTTGATGCTAAAATTTTAGGAGCTAGCTCAATGTCTATCATTTCCATGTTAGAAAAAATTAGGCAGTATGTAATGGGGAGGATTGTAAACAATTTGGCTAGATGCAAAAATTGGAATGAACAATTCTATCCTAAGATATGTGATAAGTTACATGAGAATATCCAAATGAGTTCATAGTATCATGTTAAATGGAATAGTGCTGAAGGGTTTGACGTAGAAAACTTTTGTGATATTGTAGTTGTCAACTTAAATGAGTGGTCATGTAGTTGTAGGAGATAAGACCTCACTGGCATCCCATGTCCACATGCAGTTGTAGCCATTTTGTGGAAAAAAAGTAGATATTTTTTATTTTGTCTATACGAGGTTTAAAAAATATATGTTTGGAAAGTTGTATGGGTTTATATTGCCTACTGTCCCAAGTGAAAAAAAAATTGGTATAAAATTGATATGGGACCAACTAACCCCCCATCCTAAGGAAAATGCTTGGGAGAAAAAAAAAGAATAGAGTAAGAGAAGAGGGAGAGAGGAGTGGCAGTAAACTGTCTAGAAGAGTGAGAAAGATAAAGTGTCACAAGTGGTTCACGATTGGACACAACTTTAGAAGCTGTCAAACTTCATCAATTGTAAGTATTTTCATGACTAAAAATTTTAATGCAATTGTTGGATAATTTGAGAACTCCTAACATGAAGATTTTACAAAGTACAACTCCAGTAGCTCCTGCTCCACCAGTTCATTCTCAAGTAGTTGCATCCGAAGCACCTCTCATCATGACCAGCTCCTTCAACACAACCAAATCCTTCCACCATGCCAACCTCTACAACATAAAAAATACTAACAAGACTTGATAGTAGGGGAAAAAAGTTGTGTAAGAGATTGGGTTATACACTGATTAGAGGATAAGGATGAAAATTTTGAATGTAGGTTACCAATTGTTGAATTGTTATGCTTATTGTATTTTTGGGACAAGTATTTTTAATTATGTTTTATTGCATTGAAACCTAGTATGAGAAGGGAAACCCTGCCCCAACCAAGTGCACCAATAAAAGGAAGGGAAACAACAACATTGAAATTCCTAATAGGACTCAGGAAAGGAGGAACACAAAAAAAGTTAAGTCAAGTAACACCCTGCCTAGCGAAGCCTTAGTGTCTAGATACTATTTAGGGAAATAAGACATATGGGATAAGTTTCAAATATTTATAGTGTTAGAACTAAACTAAGTATAAAAACCCAACTAAACTAAGTATAAAAACCCTTTGAGCATGCCTGTGACGTCTTGATTCTGGCAAACACTAGGTTGGCACATAGTGATCAAGAGTTGTGTTTGATAAGGAAGGCTTCGCCCAAGAGCTTTGATGGCACATAAAGTGGGAAAACTCCATTATAGATAAGGGAAATGATCTTTATGATACACGTTTACGTCATGAGTGTTGAGTATCCTATAAGTTTGGCTTTGAGCTAGTCAAGATGGAAGGAACAATACTCAAGAACCAACCAAATGAGAACCGAGATAGTTAAGGACCAAAGGTAGGTACTCGATTATTTTTCTTGGAAATTGAAGATTGGGGTAAGGCCACTCAATAACTGATCTGACGTTTAATAAGTTTCAATAAAAACTTGGGTTGAGTTAAGTGTTTAAAATAGGTTAAGAAGAAAATATCTTTTCTCTTCCTTTTCTTTAGATAAAAAGACTAGAAGAAACGTGAGATACTACTCTCAGCTAAGTTTGAGATCACAATATTTGAACATGATTTCCTTAAAAGTAGGGTAACGCCCAGTATTTGGGTGAGCTCTGAACTTAATAAGTAAACTAAGTGTTACTTCAAATCATTAAGGGTTGTTTGCCCTACTGAGGCTCTTAGCATGTTAAGTGAACACATAACCAATATTGGACTATGATAAGAAATTTCATTAGAAAAGAATAAATCATTAGGAAAAAGAAGTCTAGTAAGGTATTAATGAAACTTTGGTAATAGGGTCGTCGCCAAGAAGGCATGATGCGCCAAGTGTGATTAGTTAAGATACCAACTACGCTCTAGCGTAATGACTAAGGAAAAATGATGGATTAAAGCCTAATGGTATGTTATGTAAATATATGTATTCTCGTAGACGTCTCTTTACAACTGTAGCTATCAAGCATTTATTTGGTGGATTGTAAGGACTAAGATGCATGTCAAATATCCATAGGTACAAAGGTAAAATATCAAGGTAACTCGGGTAAGATATAGGGGACCTTTCTCTTGCTTCTTCAAAAAGTAATCTCTATTACCCGAGTAGAACATACGTATCTAGGCTCTAAGATGCCTGTTGTTAAGGTAAGATCCGTAACCTTACATACTAAGTTCTTAAGGAGCAACTCATTTTAGTTGGCTAAAGTAAGTATTGTAAAGTCTTACTTAGATATTTATAATGTTCAAAGTGAAAGAAAATGATTTAAGTGTACAGATCTTGATAAGTTCCCATGTTCTGTCAATTAGGAGTTGTCGATCTACTCAATGAAGCTCAAATTTGGTGTTTAGAGCTATTAAAGACACAAGTTAGGTGAGTCCCTAAGCTGACTCTTGTAAATGTATCATGCATGCTACAACATTCTGTGAAAAAAAGCTAGAATTGCATGATGTGATGATTCTATGAGAAATGTATGTCTGATGAACTTGCAAGAATGACTTGTATGGATATGATCTCTAAGGTTAATGGTTAATGTGTTTGAATCAGTAAAGTGTGTCATATGTGTTTTGATGTCATGAACAAGTCTGTTGTGAAAGATTCTGTCATGAATAAGTCAATTGTGAATGAGTCTATCAAGTATGAGTCGGCATGAAGTGTCTGTGTCTATCTCCATGGCACTCTGAAGACCATATAGTGTAAGACCTTGGCTGGGCTATGGCATCATATGAAAAATATTTAAAGAATGGTTGGGTGAGTACCAAACGATGAGGAGCAAACTTCACGATGGTGAGTTTAGGCAAATCCCTATCGTCAAAAACACCAATTTACATCAAAGGATGCCTTTGTGGCTATCTCTAAAAGGAAGCCTTTGTGGCGATCTTTGTTAAATGGATGCCTTTGTGGTGAGACTCTGAAAGGAAGGCCTCTGTGGCTATCTTTGGAAAAGAATGCCTTCGTGGCATAATCTGAAGATTGACTCTCGTGATGACCATCTAAAGAGAATGCCTTTGGATGAACCTCGTGTAGTTATAAGGGACTAGGCTAGTGTGCACCAGAGTATGTGGCAAGGCAATGTCATGTGTTGAAAGTATGTATAGAGAGTGCACTGAAGTAAGGAAGATCTAGGCAAATTCTTAGTTAAGTATTCGGCGTAGTCTACCCCACCCGAAGAAAATGGTAAGACTAGTAGGTAAGGAAAAATATATTAAATCTGATAATAAGTTAATACGTAAGAAAAGATCTAGAAAGTATAAAGGTATTAAGTATAGTATGCTCAAAAGAGGGGAAAATGGTTCTGAAGAAAGAAATATGGCAGCCTTAGTATTGTCCTGCCAAAGAAGGAAGAAAGGCCAATAAATATACCAAGGATGTACAAAATAACATATGCAACGTAGAATGAATGAAAAAAGGTATTCTAAGGTTTAGCTCACTAAGACAAAAGTTATATATTTTAGGTCTGTAAAGGAATATAAACTGAGAGACGAGGCGAGCGCTATGCGAAGGGAGCAACGTGTTGGGCTGTTATGCATATTGAGGAAGTCAAATGGCGTGTCCAAGTCTAAAGCTGAAGTTAATTAGGTAGTATCCTGAAGTATATCTAGTAGACTAAGAGATAAAGTAGGAAAGTCTAAAATTTTATTGAGTCGAAATAGTAATCATACATTGTATTTTTACAAGAAACTCTATAGTAGCCATAGATAGTAGTTTGTACATAAGCAGAATGTATATGTGACCATACAATGTATGCCAATAAGAGATTTTGTTACACTCATTGAAAAATTTTAAGTAACATATGTAAGAAGGACGTAACACCCGAGATTTGAATCTGACAGATCGGGTCGAGTCGAGGGCATTACAAGGTTTGGTATTAGAGCATGATTTAGTTGATTCTTAGATGAAGGAACCTTATATGCATAGCACGCCGCGCTTGGATTAGTCTCTCAGGTGTGTGTAGCCAATTCCACCTCCGTGAAGAGATGGCTAAAATGTAATGAAATGACCAGCAGGGTCGTTAGGAAGGGGTTACAAAGGAACATGGTGATCGTGTTGGAAAAAGGTGAGGTCCTAATTCCAAAGATAACCAGGGATCCTTAAAAACAAAAAAGGGGGTCTTCATGGAGGTTGCCCTCAAGAACCGATGACAAGGCCATGCTCAGGAAGCATGACGTCTTTTTTGCACCATAACTGTTGAGGTCCACCTTGAGGATCCCATGTGAGGTTTTGAAGAGTCTCTTTTGATCACGAGGCACTGATGGAAATCCCTCATAAGAATGAATAGTGGGGAAATTGAATAACCTATACGAAAATCTAAATCTACAATTTAGACAAATTTCACCAAGGAACACTGGGGACAAGGCTTTAGGTAGTGTCACTTTGATGGCTTCTAGGTGGCTATCTTGTTTCATGACGAGAACCTTATTCTTGAGGAAAGTAACCTCAAGCTGTAAGGGATTCATATAGGAATGAAAGGTTAGAACTGATATTTTCTTTGACAAAATGGTAGGCATCTATTAAGGGAAAGATTGAACCATTCTGCAAGAATTATGGTGTAGATAAAAGTATTTGAAGAAGGAAAAAGGAGTTCGGAACAAGGAATGAAAAGAAGGCAAAAGGATTTAACAGAAGAAAGAAAGAATTTTGGCAAAATAAGTAAAGATATTAGTAGAAGTGTATGGCATGCCTAATTTATAGGAAAAATTAGCCTTGCACGAGAAGTTGGATCGTGGAAACCTTTCGACTACTTCAAATAAGGTAACAATAGCTGGCTTAACAAAATAAATGCTGAAACAACAACAATAAATACAAAAGAACGTGCATGGTAAGTTGGGAAAATTATGTATATTTATCAGAACGAGCTTGATAGTTGTCTAAAGGAAATTGCGTAAAATTAGCACTTAAGTGTTTGACCACCAAAATTAATTTTCATCCTCAAAGGCAGATAAGTGACAATTTTCGAAGAGATTTTCAAAGGATCTACCAGTAAAGGAGAGGCCTTGGAAACATTATAAGGAAGTTGAATTATTTTTTATGAGTGGTTATTGTAAACAACCATCTTGCTCAGGCAATAAAACTTTGAAAAGGATGAGAATTTCAAGGACAAAATTTCCTAAGTGGGGGAGAGTTGTAACACCTTGCTTGGTGAATCCTTAATGTCTTGATACTATTTAGGAAAAATAAGATGAATAAGATAAGTTTCAAATATGTATAATGTTGGAACTAGAATAAGTATAAGAACACTTCGAGAACACCTATGACACCTTGATTTTGGTGAACACTAGGATAACACATAGCGATCAAGAAGTGTGTCTAGTAAGGAAGGATTCACCCAAGAGCTTTGATGGCACATAGAGTGGGCAGACTCCATTTTGGATAAGAAAAATATCTTTTTGATGTGAGTTTATGTCAGGAGTGTAGAGTATCCTATAAGGTTGGCTTTAAGCCAGTCAAGATGGAAGGAACAATAGTCAAGAACCAGCCAAACGAGAATCGAGATAGTTAAGGATCAAAGGTAGGTACTCGATTAGTTTTATTGGAAATTGTAGATTTTGATAAGACCACCCAATGACTGATCTGACATTTAACAAGTTTCAATAAAAACTAGGTTGAGTTAAGTGTTTAAGATAGGTTAAGAAGAAAATATCTTCTCTTTTCCTTTTCTTTAGATAGTAAAACTAGAAGAATGGTGAGGTACTGCTCTAAGCTAAGTCTGAGACCACAATGTTTGAACACAATTTCCTTAAAAGTAGGGTAACGCTTGATATTTGGGCGTGCTTTGAACTTAATAAGTAAACTAAGTGTTACTTCAAATGGTAAAGTGTTGTCTACCCTATTAATGCTCTTGGCATGTTAAGTGGGCATGTAACCAATATTCGACTAGGATAAGAAACTGCGTTAGAAATGAAAAAACCATTTAGAAAAAGAAGTCTAGTAATGTATTAAGGAAACTCGGACAATAGGGTCATCGCCAAGAACCCATGACGTGCAAAGTGTGATTAGTTAAGATACCAGCTACGCTCTAACGTAATGACTAAGGATAAAGGATGGATTAAGGCCTAAGGGTATGTTATGTAAATATATGTATTCCCATACACGTCTCTTTACAACTGCCAAGAATTTATCTGGTGGATTGTAAGGATTGGAACGTGTGTCAAATATCCATAAGGACAAAGGTAAAATATCAATGTAACTCGGGTAAGAAATGGGAGACCTTTCTCTTACCTTTTCAGGAAGTAATATCTATTTATAAAAAAAGGGAGAAATAGAGAGAATTCCTATCATCCTTCAAGCTGAGTTAAAGATATGGATCTAGGCTCTGAGATGCCCCTTTTTCAGTTAAGATCTACAACCTTACATATTAAGCTGTTAAGGAACAGCTCAGTTTAATGGGGTAAAATAAGTATTGTAATGTATTATTTAGAGATTTTTTATGTTCAAAGTGAAAGAAATTGAGTTAAGTGTACATATCTTGATAAGTTCCCATCTTCTGTTAATTTGGGGTTGCCAATCTACTCGATAAAAGCTCAGATCTGGTGTTTAGAGCTATTAAAGACATAATTTAGGTAAGTCCCAAAGTCGACTCTTGCGAATGTATTATGCATTCTACAACCTTCTGTGAAAATAAGCTAGAAATGCATGATGTGATGATTCTATGAGAAATGTATTTCTAATCAACTTGTATGAATGATTAGTATGGATATGATCTCTGAGCTTAATAGTTAATGTGACTGAATGAGTAAAGTGTGTTTTGATGACATGAACAAGTCTGTTGTGAAAGAGTCTGTAATGAGTAAGTCAGATGTGAATGAGTCTATCAAGCATGAGTTAGCATGAAGTGTCTATGTCTGTCCCTAAAGTTGTTTAAAGGGGTCTATCGGGACTAAAAAAATGAATCTTTAATACCATGGCTAGGCTATGGCATCATATAGAAAAGATTTAAAGGATGGTTGGGTGAGGGGAAAACCTCACGATGGTGAATTTAGGCGAATCCCTATCATCAAAAACACCAATATCTATAAAAGGATGCCTTTGTGGCTATCTCTGAAAGGAAGCCTTTGTTGCTTTATCTGTTAAAAGTAAGCCTTTGTGGCAATCTCTCTTAAAAGGAAGCCTTTTTGGCAATCTATGTTAAATATATATCTTTATAGCGAGACTCTGAAAGGAAAGCCTCTGTAGCTATCTTTGGAAAGGAAGGCATTCATGGCATAATCTGAAGAACGACTCTCGTGATGACCATTTAAAGACAACACCTTTCGGCAAACCTCATACAGTTTGAAAGGACTAGGCTAGTGTGCGCCAGAGTATATAGAAAGGCAAGGTTATGTGTTGAAAGTATGTCTAGAGAGAGCATTAAAGTAAGGAAGAGCTGGGCAAATTCTAAGTTATGTACTGGGCATAGTCTACCTCACCTGAAGAAAATAATAAGACTAGTGAGTATGGAAAAATATATTAAGTCTAATAATAAGGTAAGATTTAAGAAAGGATATAGAAAATAAAGAGATGTTAAGTATAGTACGCTAAAGAGAGGATAAATGGTTCTGAAGAAAGAAAGATGGTAGCCTTAGTATTGTACTCCCTAAAGAAGAAAGAAAGGTCAAGAGAAACCCCAAGGATGTGAAAAATAACATATACAACGTAGAATGAACGAAAAAGGTATACTAAGGTTTAGCTCACTAAGGTCTTATGAACTTAAAAAAGTTGTTTCTGTTTTCAGGTCTGCAAAGGAATATGTGCCGAGGACGAAACAAGGCTACGCCAAGGGAATGAAACATTGGGCTGTTATGCATATAGAGGAATTCAAATGGCATGTCTAAGTTTACACTGAAGTTCATTAAGTAGTATCCCAAAGTATATCTAGTACACTAAGAGATAAAGTAGGGAAGTTTTAAATTTTATTGAGTCGAAATAATAACCATACATTGTATTTTTATAAGAAACTTTGTACTAGCCATTGATAGTAGTTTTCACATAGGTGAAATGTAAATGCAACCATACAATGAACGTCAATAAGAGATACTATAACACTCATAGAGAGACATATACATTAATGAATAGGAAAAAAATTTAAGTTACATCTGTATGTAGGATGTAACACATAAGATTCGGATCTGATAGATTGGGTCAGGTTGAGGGCATTACCAGTCCAAAGAGTCGCCCAAGCACAATGATAAGCCATGGAGATAGTTGATGTTAATGTCAATATGATTTTGTGGATGAGTTATGGACTCTATTTTGTTGTTTATAACTCCTAGTTGGGTTCAATTAGTTAACATACAATGGATAATTTGGTGGCACTTTATTTTGTTGGGTAATTTTATCTTTCTATTTTGTTAATGTTAATATGATTTTGTCTTTCCATAGATCATTTATATGATGGTTTTATTTGATGGTTCTATTTTGTTGATGTTAATTTTGGTATCTGCATATACTTTACAACAACATAAAAAGATTTCTCATTAAATTCGCATCTTGGTATTTGATGATTCTTTTACAACAACATTTTAGAACAACATAAAAAAATTTTCCATTCAATTCATTAATTCTTAGCAACTAATACAACAAATACATCGACAACATTTCACCATCCACAAGCAAGATAACCCAAAAACACCATCCATGATACAATTAACAAGTTATAGGAAACTATTACTTTGTTTCTCCTTGACATTTTAGCCTTGTACAGTGTGGTCTTCTCTTCTGAACGAGTTACATTCAATCACATTCTTCACATTTCTTCAATATTGAACTCATCGTTTTCAAGTCTTAATCTCGTATTCTCTAGCAACATGTAACACCCTTTACCCGTATTCGACACTGGAATAAGTTACGAGGCATTACCAGACTTAAACACAAGTATTCATACAAAATCAAAACATGAATTTCTGTCCAAATTTAAAACTTTGCATTATATTCATATCATCCCTATTATGGGCCTACGAGACCCAAATCATACATCGGAAGTGCTTTGGGACTAAATCAAGAACCTTTGAAACTTTTACAACACTTAGAAAATTTTCATGTTTTGGAGAGCCACACGCCCTTGTGGGTAGGCCGTGTGATCACACATGCCCATGTGGCTTGGGACACGCCCGTGTCCTCATCCTGTGTAACTCTTTGTTTATGACATCATTAGTAAAATGAGGTCACACGGCCACAGCACGTGCCCATGTGCTTAGGCTATGTGGTGAATTAAATTCTTGAAATAAAGTGTAGACTTCACACGGCCAGGGCACACGCCCATGTCCCAAGATTGTGTCCTCCACATGGTTGAGACACATGACCGTGTCTCTGCCTGTGTGTTTACTACTGGGTATTCTATTTTGCATTAATTAGGTTGCAGGGGACACATGGCTAGACCACACGCCTATGGGGTAGACCGTGTGTCACACATGGCCTAGACACATGCCCGTGTGTCTACCCATGTGGACAATTATTGAGGCTATTTTCCAAGCCAATTGCCACCTTTAATTGTACATGCACAAACATGACTTCAATGGCACCTCCAGATGACATAAATTTCATGTACTTAAACCTTTATGAACATAGCTCATACATGACAACTGCTCATCATATTGTACTTGATTAAGATTCCATATCATGGAAAACCAATTTTACCAACACACACATATACAAATAAACAGTATTCCCTAAATTGCATGCATGCATTAACATATTAACTTATTCACACACCAAAATACCATCATCATTCAACTATCAATAACCATGGGCCATATCATAATGGCATTGGCACATACATGCATAATTGAATTGGCTTACAACCCAATATTCATAATGAGCCTCATGTCATGGCCTTATACAAAATAAATCAAATATCATCACAAGCCAACACATTTGGCTAAATCAATATGACATATAACAAAAAGACCAAGTCCCTATACATGCCATACTAAAAATACTTAGTTTGATAGTGTGAATCAAACTCCGACATCCTTCGATCCCCAAGCTAGCTTGGCAATACTATAAGAAAAATGGAAAAGAAAGGGAGTAAGCTTAAAGCTTAGTAAGTTTGCATGTAAATATTAACAACATTAACCATGCATCATTATACACATAACTTAATATAATTTACCACAATGTCATCAAATATCAAAGGTATACTTTATCTCATGTCATTTACGTAGAGAACAATAAACTCATGATCATAGTTCATTCATTCACTTTTTACCGAAGTTTTATCATTTCGTAATCTTAATAACTACGAGCTTGCGTACATACCTGTATCCTTTCAACATGATCATACCTTGTCATATCTTTGACCAATCCTTAGACTACTCGTTGAACCACTTCGAATACTATGGATACTAGGGATTTTCATACACCCAATAAGATACAATTGCCATGTCCTAGGCGTGGTCTTACATGGGATCTCACATCAATGCCATATCCTAGATATGGTCTTATACAAAATCTCATTTCGATGCCATGTCCTAGACGTGGTCTTACACGAAATCTCATATCAACGCCATATCCCATATATGGTCTTACAAGATAACACATACTGATGCCGATGCCATATCCCAAATATGGTCTTATACGGGATCTCATCAACCCAAATGTCAAGATATTTGTACCATAAGTATTCCTAAGATTCAACCGGCTTTCGTCACCTCAAATCCTTGTCAGAAAACATCAATAATATTCACTAATACACAATTCATGCAACCTTAAATGTTAAATACATAATAAAATGTTGTATCAATTACACACAAACTTACCTTGGTACAAAATATGGACAATTAATTCGATTTAGTCTAAGATCTTGCTCTTTCCCCGGTCTAGGCTCGGACTCTATTATTCTTGATCTATAATAGCAAATTTCACTTGTTTAATTATCACATTATTCAAAACAGCCCATAAATCATATTTTGGCAAAATTACTATTTTACCCTTAAACTTTCACATATTTACAAATTAGTCCCTAAGCTCGTAAAATGAAATGTACTCTTTTTCTTTGTTACCCAAGCCTAGTTAAACCTAACACATACTCATAACAACCTAGATTTTCCTTAAATTCAGATTTTTACTACTTATTTTTACAACTTTCACAAGAAGGTCCTTTTAGGGGTTTTCATGAAAAATCACTTAGTAAAATATGTTTATCATGCATCAAACTTTCATATTCCTCCATTAAACACCAAAATACATGCATGACATACATGGGTAAGTTTTTGAACATGAACCCTAGCTCAAAATAATGGTAGAAATAGCTAGATCATGCTTCAAGGATCTCAAAAACATAAAGAACATAAAAAACGGGGCTAGGATGTACTTGCTTCCAAGCTTGAAAAGTTGAAGAAAAAAAACCTAGCTATGGTCTTTAGAAATTTCGGCACACCTTTGAAGAAGATTGACAAGATTTTCACTTCATTTTCCCTTTTAATTCTTTTATTTACCAAATGACAAATATGCCTTTAAGGCCTTTCTTTAAAATTTTACCCATGCATGCCCATTTTTGTCCATAAAAATAGAAATTGGGAAAGTTGCTATTTAAGAATTAATAATCTAAAGCCATTTCATACTTAAAGCTTTTAGAATCTCTAATTTTGTAATTTTTTCAATTTAGTTGTAAAATTCAAATTGGACACTTATTCGCAAAATTTCTTCATGAAACTTTCACACAATCATGAAATCATGCCATAGACCTCAAAATAATTATAAAAAAATATTTCTACTTCAGATTTGTGGTCTCGAAACCACTATTCTGACTAGGCCCAAAATCGGGATGTTACACAACATCTTATTTTGAAGCATTATTTCATCAATTGTGTATCCTTGTTCTTCTGTAGTTGAATCCGTATCGGCATTGTTACCTTCAACCCACCAAAAAAAATCACAACCCCCGATCTTCATTTCTCACATACAACAACAGAATCAGAATATTAAAAATCTCAGAATATATTTTCAACACAAATTGCAACAAAATGTTAGTACACGAACTTGCACAAAAATCTTCAACTAACATTACAAAACCCTTTGTTTCTCGCAAACCCAACTATGGAAGACCAAAAACAAGCCCGAATTTACCTCTTTGTAGTTTTTAAACCCAAAGAATTTTCTCCCTTTTTTTGGAAGTATTAGTGTTACAAATGGAAGCCCTTAACTTGCAGTGGCAGTACAAAACCCTTTTTTGAGCACTTGATATTCTATTTGTAGAAGAAAAAATAATTAAAGGAACAATGAAAGGAAAAATAAATAAAGGGGATGGGTCAAAGAAGGTGACGGATGGTAGTGTGCGATTAACCGAAGCTGCCACGTCATTAAAAAATTAACGTAATTAAGCTCAAGTACAAATATAGTGGACAAAAACAAAAGTTCATGTATTAATCTGAGATAAAAAAACCATAAGTACCAATCTGGGAGAAGTGGACAAGTTTGGGTACTAATTTTATATTTAACCCAATAATTAATAATTAGAAAACCATATATTAATTTTTCAGGTCATTTCCATTTAGTTAGAAAACCACATTTATTTTCAAATGTTTCTAATTTCTTTCTTTACCATTTTTGTTCATTTGATTCAACATGCAACTCATTTCTGGTTTCAACGAGCTAGCGGAGGGATCGATATATGTAATTAGGGCTCAAATGATTTATAATTAAGTTTTAACGTTTCCCCTAATAATTATAAACTCATTTAGTCACATTTTCATTCCACTATAGTATTGTGACTGAGCTTTCCCTAATGACATACCATTACGAAAGTAACTCGATTAGTTCTTATTCAGTGACCTTGTCATAAGTGTGTTACCCTCATAGGATATCATTAATCTCTTTGAGATAAATCTGCTCTCCCAATATGATCCTATTTTCTCATGGTAACCACTACATATTCCTTCATGAAAAGTCAATTACTATCAAATAGTAATTAAGCCATTAATCATAAAGAAAAATGACTTGGTGTGATCTTGATCGCATCATGTGATTATGCTACCATATGGGCTTCTGATTGGGCCAAAATCCAATCACATATCTCAAATGGATCTAGAATTAGGCATGGGATAACTTGGGTTACGAGCCCAAATCCAATGTTAACGAGGTTGATTTGCAGAGGGCCTATTCCAAAAGGGCCATTCTTAAGTTCAAAGGAGCCTTTAACGTATCTGTCGGACCACTGATATGTATTCAGGATAGTGGGCCTAAAGAGGCATTCACGGGCTGATCTAAAATATTGGGACAAAATCTGTGAAGCCCAAATTCTACATGAACTGTAACATTCAAAATTTAATTCTTTATTTTATCCGCACCTTACTATTTTCATGGCATATTTTATGTGTTAATATTTATGTTTAGGCAAATGTTTTGCATCTTATTTCATACCCAAGTATTTTAGATATGTTTTGTTGATAATGTTGTGTCTCAATATGTTGTGTTTTAAATTCATGTTTTTAATGTTATTGTGTCTTCATGTGTTTTTAAGCATAGTTGTTTTGTATGTCCTATTTTATGTCTTATGTTTAATCGTTTCCATATTTGTGATATTTTAAGGTGTTTAGTGTCACACTCATATTTCTTTAAGGACTTGAATTTAAAGGAGCTTTGGGAGTTAATTGAGCAAAATAGACAGTTGGAGGACTCTACTAGGAATTTTAGAAAATTTGGTGACTGGCGAGTAAATAGCTAAGTCTCAAGCCTGGTTTAGGTAGGATAGAACCGACTGGTTCTCTAGTGGGAGACATAATGATTGTCGGTGATTGGCCAAAAGAGGTTGGGAGGCTGTGTATAAGAGTTATATATATAGCTGAAAGTGGATATTCTTGAAAAAGGAAAAGTTCTCCTCAATTTTATCTACAAAATCTCTTCTTACTTGTATTGCTTTCTTCAGTTGTACCGAAGAAGAAAAGAATTAAGAAGAGCTCTGTATAGAGTAACAGCTGTGAGAATCAAAGCCTGAAAGTAGAGAAATTTCTAACCAGTTAGCTTTTCTTATCTTTCTTTACTTGTGGATTTCAGGAAAACTGAGAGTTAGGATTTCCTACTAAGTTCCTGAAAATGGAATCTGGGTTCTAAGGTTTAACTAACTTCGAATTAACCTATAAATGGTTGTCATGCATAGCTGCCAGGATGAAGGAGGCCCTAGCGTTGGACAAGCTAAGCTGAAAAGGAGGAAGGATTTTAGGTGAGATTTTGTATTCCACTTTTGGGTGATCAATCATGTTGTGTCATTTGATTGAATTACATTTGTGTCTGCTCTGATTTATGTCTAATACCATGATTGTGTATGAAAGTAGTGAATGGGTACGCTTTGGATGCATAACCTTGAAAAAGCATGTGAATATTTGTAAGAATGATTGCAGAATGTTTGGCGGTTACCACAAAGTGTTTGAATAATTGGCGCACTTTGTGTTTGTAAACGGCAGGATCACGCGCCCATGGGGCAGACCGTGTGTCACACAGCCTAGACACATGCCCGTGTATCTACCCGTGTGGGCAAATTCTAGGCTAATTTCCAAGCCATTTGCCACCCTTAAATGCTCACTCACTTATACATTTTTGATGGCATGCAACATAGCACTTTTAGTCACTCAAATGCTCACAATCATGATTAATCTATGACTTTGTAATGTCAACATATCACATGCTCAAACCATCATGCTTTCATGTGGCATTCCATACCAATTTCATATTTATTCATCCTTATAAACCTACCTTCAAACTACTCAATTTTACCATGAACATAGTTATACCTATTAGACCCAATTCAGTCATTAACCATATGTGCCATTTATCATATCCATTTCCAACAAGTAACCACCAACCACATCACAAAGCATAAACACATTGCATGCATGCATAAATAATTAGGGTTACAACCCGAGAAGCAAATATAAGCCACATTTCATGGCCTTATACAAAATGAATCATAATACCATCATGAGCCAACTCATTTGGCTAATCAATATGACACATAACAAAATGAACAAGTCCCTTATACATTCCATACTCAAAATCTTGAGACTAACTATACCCAAATGTCCAATTGATAGTGTGATCGAGTCTCCGATGTCCTTCGATCCCTGAGCTGGCTTGGCGACACTATAAAAGATGGAAAGGAAGGGGGTAAGCATTAAAGCTTAGTAAGTCCATATGCAAATAACATGCTATCTAAACAAGTAATTAACATAGATTTAACATAATGAACATAATTATAATTCATCAAACCATTTAAACTTACTCATCACATAAACAACTTTGTCATAAGATCATCACATACCAAGGCATTACTCATGAGTTCGGTATACATACTTGTATCAACTCATAACATAACCTCTTACTCATTCTTCTCTTTGACTTACCCATTGGGCCTTCTGTCAAGTTACTCGATAATTTACCCGTTGAACACTCGAAACACTATTGGATACACGGAAAGCTCGCACATACGTAGCTAAAGCTACCTTATATCTCATAACACATAAAAGCTCATTCTCGAGCTACTCAAGGGTCTGCTCAAACAAGCTGTCGGTGAGGACGTAACTACACGGGCTGCTCATACAAGTTGTCAAGTATCTGCAACACATGCCAGACTACCCAGCCACCAGTAAGATGTACAAGACTAGCACTCGAAACCACATAAACATACATCACATATCTCATGAGCTCATAAATCACATGATTCCTAGTGACATGTCACTTTTATCCTAAACTATTCCTAAGGTTCAAACGGGATTTTTTGATATCACATCTCTGTCAAGTTTGCTCGTAATGTCGATCTCAATGTCCAAAATACCAATCACTTACCCATGGAGCAATCAAAGCATAACTCATAATAGCATTAAAGAATTTGAATTCGCATAATATTCAAGCATCAAAATATAACATAA